>NC_041381.1:690184131-690205835 GCF_002162155.2 Triticum dicoccoides | reverse complement strand
CATCCTCATCGCCGATGCTGCCACATGGGACTACGACCCGGAATCATCCTCCCCCTCCACCGCGGAGGAGCACCACAGCCATATCAGTCGGTAGGTCAAAAAGGTCCCTAGTCGCCGATCCAACCTTACCGAAAACCCATTGTTTAGCCATGCCATTAGCACCGATCCCGAGCACGGCGACAGTGAGCCTCCGCTCTAGCTAGCTTCACCATAGATTAGTAGGAACATCCAGCAGCAGTCTTTTTGAGAAAGTGTAGAATAATGTGCAGTCTGCGGCGGCCGATCGGCTTTGTATGCTAATTTCTATCCCATAAACGTGACTGAAGACTGGATGTTCAAACCTTAGCGTTCAAAATGCTCTTTTTCGGAGAGCCCTAATCTTTATCCGAGTTCTTATATATATATATAGCAACACTAAATCGTACATCCCTCGACGGACAGTTGCCACTGCTAGTATATATGGCATAAACATGGTGGCAGCTAGCGACTAAATTACAGGACAAAAAGCTAGGGGTCGTCTTCCTTTGCATCGTAGCCGTGGCCACTAGGGCAGCTCAGGGTGGAACGGCGAGCACATTCTTCCTTCCCGTAGGCGGCGCCTAGCCCTATTGATGACCTACAATTCCCTTGGATTTTTCTATGATCTGCGCGGCTGCTCAAGAAGAAGGTCCTCACAAGAGCAGATGCAAAGGTTGGAGCATTGCTCTAGGTGGCATTTACCTTTCCGTTTCTATCAGAATTTTTCTGTTCCAGCGAGGGATCAACTAGTCTGCCTAGCTAGTGGGTACAGTCAAAGGAAAAACGAGTATTGATTCTCAACTCCTATCACCAACTTATGATCCAAGAAGTTTTGTTTCCAAAAACGAGTGACACCTCTCCATTTCCACCGTACTTTTTCTGCTCCAGCGACCAACTGATCATCCAGTCCATTGGTGTACAGTCAAGATTCTGCCCCGGTAATCAATCCGATATCGTTATGATCATGACACGTGCATATTCTCTTGGCAGTGGGGCCACTGTATGCAGCTTTGTCAAAAGGAGAAAGAAGAAACTTCACCAGGCGAATCACAAGCCTGAAATACTTCCCCATTCCCAGTATGCGTAGTTAGTTATCTACTGAACCAAACGAAAACAATCCATCTCCTGGATCACTATGGTCTTTGCCGATACGGTCACCGTGAACGTGGTACCCCACATGAAGAATCTTTGTGTGTTTTGCTATGTTAATTTCTTTTTGGGATCCTGGGCTCGGATGGTGTTGGTAGGCTAGAGTTTGAAAAATCCACTGGTTAAGGGTGCTTGGCTGGTGCTGATGAGATAGTTTGAGGTAATCATGTTTTTTTCTATTAGGTCGACTGTGTGCATCAATTGATGCAGTCATGCAGATGCAGAGATCGGGGATATATCCTTTAAAAGTAATCTTTTAAAGTTGCTAGCTCTATGATGTTGTTGTCATGTCACCTGTCTTTTGTGGTATTCATGTGATTTCAGCATGGAGAAAATGCTAGAACTTTCTCTAGATGGTGTAGATGTTTTATTTAGCCACTAGAATTTTTCTTTGATAGATGCCGCTTTTATTGACTCGTAAAAGGCAATACAAGTATAATGCATTCACACCTGACCTTCGTATAACTAAGATGCACCCAGCCGCCATGAGCATGCACATGCATCCATGGTTTTTATAGTGTCATCTAACCAGCTATATATTTAAGCACAAATCATAACTTACTTATTATGCTAGAACAATGCTTATAGATGGTCCAGACATGTTTATTATGATTTCTTGACATACGAAATTGAAGTATGCTCTTTAATTCAAAGCAATAAAAGTTGTATGTTGTGCTTAATTAAGATGTAGGGGTTGCAAAAATAAATAAATAAATAAATAAACAATTCTCTATTATGATGCAGGTTATGTCTTCCTTATTCGCAGACCCAGCCCATACATGTACAAGGCTTTATACAACACTACACATTTGAGTGATGGTGTTTGACCAATGATTAAATATTAGTTATGCATCATAAAAATATAATGTTGATCTCACAGTCCAAATATATTTTAATTATATAGTTTCTATCATATTCATCCAATTGATGATCAAATTTAAAACTGAACATGAGGAAACAAATAAATTGTGACAGAGGGAGTGTATAGTTTCTAATACAAGCATGTTAGTGCACAAATCTTGACATATTAGATTAGTTCAAGGGGGTATGCATTGTTTTTTAATGGGTTAGAAAAATGAAAAGAAATTCTCAACAATAAAGGAAGTAAAAGTTGAAATAATACATCACAACATGTAAAAAAAATGAATCAAAACGCCATGACCAAGGTATTTGTTGAAAGTGTTCCACAAAATATCTAATAACAAAACTATATTCACACGTAGAATCATTTAGTAGTGGGACATAACCTTAGGTTACCGGGAGGACATGGGGTACATATTTTTCCTAGGTTATGCCCCCCCTTTATGCGAGTAATACGATTATATCGTGGGATAGCGCAATGACGGTCTCGACGAGTATAAGGTTAATTGGCGAGTTCTGGATGATCTCGATAGGATTTCCAGATTGGGTTGTCTATGTAGCAAATTGAGGTCTTCGGGAGATGATCAATGTGTCCTTCGTCTTGGCGTCGGTTGCCCTTATATAGGGTGTACATCAGTATATTGTCATCCCATCGTCTTAATCTTCTTGCACAATACGACTTGGACTCCTCCAAGTTTAGTAGATGTGGGGATGTTTCAAGGATCTTCCCCTTGATAGTACCAAGTATATATCACACTTCTACCGCTCCACCAAATGAGGACAACTTTGACAAAGATACAAGCAACAATGATATTAGATGAGAGGATTCAGCAAAAATCTACCGGTTGATATCTTATACAGTTTACTATCTTTATTTGGGTAGACCACAAACTTGTTAGACTTGTACTCTAGTAGTTTCAACGAAATTATGTTAGGTTCATAAAGATCAGAACAATATTACCAAGAGTTTGTGAATATTGAAGGATACTATGAACAAGGACACATATAAATCTACTATAATCCATCGATACCCATAAATAATGTAATGATTTTGATTTGCTTGGATCTGAAGTAAAATAAATTTTAAAAATTAACATACTACAAAAATAAAGGAAATAAAAACTACATAAAAATACATTTACATTTGAGCACAACAAAATGTGTTTGCAATAACAAATATTCAAGTTGTCACAAATATTTCTCTTAATAGATTACATTATTTATATCCTAGGCATACCTGAAAAGGAAGTATAGATAACACACAGAATATATATATAGGGTCGCGCTATTCGCCACCTTGGGTGAGGAATTCTTATTCCTCACCCCAACATATCCCACGTCCAGAGTTTTGAAACGTAAGAAACAAAAACACTTGAGGTAAGATTACTGTGGGGAGGAAGGAAACCATTCCTCGTCCGCATAAAAGGGAGAGAGGTAATCTTACATTATGCATGCCACTAAGTTACGTCCTGTGAGAAACTATCCTTAAAAAAAGTTATGGCGCTTACTAAGTTTGCGCACCCGAACCACTGCCGTAAGAGACAATAGGCTTGCACGGTAACTTTACCTCAGCGTCAAACTACCTCTATGTGCACGAGCTGCATCACATGATACTCGATTCCTTTAAAAAGATCTTTTCTGCTCCTAGAGAAACAATGAGATAGTGATGCATTCAAATTTTTTCTCTCATTTTCGCTCTATGTTTTTATCTAGATTTGATGTGATGGAATTTCACAAAAAAAAGATTTGATTTAATGGAAATATCAGTTGGAATCTGTTTGGAGGTACCATTTCTGGAATTGCGTCCTCAACTATACACTATATTTTTATTTGAATGACATTCCTAAGAAAACCTTATTGTTATCATATAAACACAACATCACCTTTTAATCTGGGGAGTAGTGTTATCTTGAAGGGGCCGAGGCTGAACTTTATTTAAACATTGAAGAATTTACATATCAGCTCGAAGAAACACAGACTACTCCCTCTGTCATATGATATAAGACGCTTTTTGACACTAGTGTAGTGTCAAAAAACGTCTTATATTATGGGACGGAGGGAGTAGAATTTACAGGGTCAGCTCTCAAGAAAAACAGAACTGGAACTCTATACATGGCCTCAGATAGCACACTGATTACACGATCCTCCAGGGAGAACCCTTTGTTTCTTAAGAATAGCAGAATGGTGCCCCATGCTGAATTATGCTTGCTGGCATGTACCACTTGCTATAGTAGTGTAGATGGTAGAAAATGGGCATATAGTTCATTTCTTCTCAAATAATTTTGCTTTCAGACTAACACTTCAATTTTGTTGCAGAAGAACAGTTTGATCTAAAAACACAAAGCATGCTAGGAGCTTACTGAATAGGGGGTGTTGTATCTAGATGAGGCGGCAACAACTGGAAATTAAATAGACCGTGTGATACAATGGAAGCTTAGTGAATCATTACTGTCATAATAAAGGAGCTACAGAATTCTCATATATAGGTCAGAATGTTACAGAAATAAGATACAGCGCTCGCAGAAAGAATTTGGAAGCAAAATCATATTTCCTTTACTCGCTAATTTTGGTCTACAGACGAGAACAATTAAACCAATAAACTGTATTTTTTCTATTCTTCTTTACCAGGCCTTCATTGGCATGTCTACATGAACCAGCAAGAAGCACATCTTAAACGGGCTCCTAGTGCTTGTTTGCTAAAGAAATGTTAAGCATGATTAAGGAACAAAATCACCTTTTTCATTGCTATAAACCTCAATTTTAGAGCGTGGAATAGGTGCCCACTCCGCCATGCCCCGCTGCAGTCGGCGAGTCACCTCCTCTCCGCCTGCCCGTTGTTGGTTGATTTCGGGGCCACATTGGGGTTCCAGCCACCTTCCATGGCCTCTATTCACAATCTGCCAGATGTCGCTCACCTCGCCATCGACATTCTTCCTACTCTGTTGCTGGTGCATTTGGAGGCATCGCAACGATGTCGTGTTCCTAAGAAAATGGAGAGTATACAGAAAGGAAAAGGAAGATTGCTACACAGCTTCACAAAAGGAAGACTAAGAAGAATCAACGATATGAAGGTAAGCTATATCTTTTGTGTTCCATGGCAGAGTTCGACATCTTCAGACCAACTTCAATTCAGAATGGAAAGGCCATGCCACCCACCTAATCGAGTCAACAGTCACAGAGCTGCCCAAATAGACAAATAATTGTGAAGCAACATTTTGGAACTATTGACTCGATTATAGCTATCGGCATACTGCCGGGGCAAAAAATGGAAATGATCAATTGCAGACTGGATAAGCTATCAGCATACTGCCGGGATGAAAAATGGAAATGAATAATAGCAGACTGGATAAGTAATGTATGCAAAGGCATGCATATAACCAAGCAGATGAATCAATATTAAACGGGACAAAAAAGAAAAGCAAGTCAATGGCACTATGCCAGTGTTACAAATGTATTAAATCACAGAGTAGAAACTGATCATACTTGAATGGACAGCTTTGCAAGATAGGAAAATGGGTTGAAGATGAACAAAATCAATTCCTTACAGTATACATGAATCTAATGTAAAAATGATATGTCGATCTTCCATATAGAATCCATGGTTACGATTTGTTTCAATAATGTGCCAACTTAGATGGTAAATCTGGAAGCTTCGACGGAATGTAGAAACCTTGCAGATATGATTTTGTTTCAATGAAAAAAGGCTGATGTATGTGTTAAATTTTCATAGCAACTAACCACATGATAAGAAAGAAGAAGAAATAATCATTATCTCATGATAGATCAGAAATTATGCCTTGGAGACATGCAGAAGAAGAGCCAAGATTTTTTTTAATTTGTGCATGATAATTGGCATAGGTATTCATCCTACATGCCAACGCTGTATTGAAGTGAAGGAGCGTCATTTTTTTTTTGAATTTTCACCCACCTGAATATATATTGAACCAGCCTAGGCAACACAATATAACAGCAGGAGGGCGGGGGCGGGGAGCAGCTCCCCTAAACTACACAACACCACACACACTTTTTACAGATGCAGGACACCTAGCCACCGTCGACGTGCCCACGATCGTCCAGGGGGAACCGACTACGCCAGAGGACGGCGTCGTCTCGGCAGGCCTTCAGCGTAGCGGCCAGAGAGGGGGATTCCTGCCTGAATACCACCGCATTCCATGCATATTTGAGGGCGAGGCGAATTTATGTGGATCGGATAGCATTGCATGCACATTTGAGGGTCAGTGTAAATTTCTTGAGGCTGAACAGTATGCCTTCCTACTACATATTTTTTGTAATTTCATAATAATTATTTGTACAAGAAGGAAAATTCAGGGTCAACTTATTTTTTGAGTCTGAATAATAGGCTTCACTAATGCATGTATATTGTAATGTCATAATAAAAGTTAAAGAAGAAGAAAATTGCAGGGCCAAATTAATTTATTTATTTGAAGTATTTGTAATTTCATTATAAGTTTTTGTACAAGATAAAATTTCAAGCCACGTTAATTTTTTCATGCTAGACACAAGGCCTCCCTACAACATTTTGTTTGTAAATTCCTGATAAGATTTTGCACAAGAAGAAAATTTCAAGGCCATAGTAAGGTCCCGCAAAACACACATTGTGCTTACAAGCTCGACCTCGCCAAAGCTTATGACCGAGTAGATTGGAACTTCCTAGAGGGTGTGTTGGTTAAGTACGGGTTCAGTAAGAAATGGATAACCTGGATTATGGTTTGCGTCCGTTCGGTCAGATACACAGTGAAGTTTAACGGAGAGCTATTGGAGTGCTTTACACCGACGAGAGGCTTAAGGTAGGGGGACCCACTGAGCCCATATCTATTCTTGTTTGTAGCAGAAGGCTTGACACGCATAATGCGAAAAGAAATAGAGGAAGGATCCATCACGCCAATCAAGATCGCTCGGGGAAGCCCAGGTATCTCAAATCTGCTATTCGCGGACGACAGTATGTTGTTCTTTCGTGCGTCTGTAGAACAAGCAAAAGTTATCCGGAGTGCTCTGGACAGATTTCAAAGTGGCACAGGGCAACTCCTTAGTACTAGCAAATGCTCGGTACTGTTCTCTGAGAGATGCCCAAGTAACATTCAGACTGAGATCAAGAACATTTTGTTGGTGGAAACCTCTACGTTCGAAAGCAAATACCTGGGGCTACCAACGCCAGAGGGGAGAATGAAGGATGAGAACTTTCAACCCATCATGGAAAGGTTCATGAAGAGATGTAGCAACCGGAATGGTAGACATATGTCCTTTGCTGCGAAAGAAGTGTACGTCAAATCAATAGTGCAAGCACTACCGACCTTCACTATGGGCGTGTTTAAAATGTCAGTTGGTTTCTGTGAGAAATATGAAAGATTAATAAGAGAATTCTAGTGGGGAGAAGAGGAGGGCCAGCGCAAGGTTCATTGGATGTCGTGGGACAAAATGACGAAATCGAAGAGAGGAGGAGGCATTGGGTTTAGGGATATGCACTTGTTTAACCAAGCACTGCTAGCCAGGCAAGGATGGAGACTGATCCAAAACCCTGATAGTTTGTGCGCTAGGGTTCTGAAATCTAAATATTATCCAAACGGAGAGCTGATGGATACGGTGTTTACCGCTGATGCATCACAGTCTTGGAGAGGCATCGAATTTGGCCTTGAGCTGCTTAAGAAAGGGTTGATATGGCGGGTAGGAGATGGGAGGAGTATCCAAGTACAGAGGGACCAATGGATTCCGAGAAGGGAGGGCCTCAGAGCGGCAAACTTTACGTGCAGATTCGAGATCCGGTGGGTGAACCAACTCATAGATCCGATATCAAAACAGTGGAACCAGGAGCTTATTCAGCGTATATTTAATCACTTTGATGCCTCTGAAATCCTCAAGATCAGAATACCAGAAGGGGAGGTGGCTGATTGCATAGCATGGCACTATGAGAAGTCAGGTGTGTTTACGGTCAGGAGTGCCTACAAGCTAGCGACGAAGCTCAAGGGAATCAGACCTCAAACGTCAAGCTCGACAGCTGAGGTAGATGATCGTAGCAGCTGGGACCTCATCTGGAAAGCAGGTATACCGGAGAAGATTAAAATATTCGCCTGGAGGGTTGCGACTAATACATTAGCAACCAAGATGAACAAATGCAAACGTACTCTTGCCATTGATAATACATGTAACATTTGTGGTAACTCAGAGGAGAACGAATACCACGCAGTGGTGGAATGCACCAAGAGCAGAGCACTTCGACAGGAAATGAGGGCCAAATGGGCTCTGCCTAGAGAGGAGCTCTTTCGCTACACCGGAACAGACTGGCTCCAAAGCCTGTTAAATTCATGCGATGGAGAGACACGGAACAGAATTCTTCTCCTGCTGTGGCGGGCATGGTACCTGCGCGACAACATTGTCCACGGAAATGGCAAAGAGCATATATCAAGATCAGCCGCTTTTCTAGTTCAGTATGAGCAGGAGATCAACGCATCCCAAGATAAACGGAAGCCTGGGAGCGCACTGGGATGCCAAACTCTGTTTGGGGACCAGGGGATTCAGTTGCCAAAGCCCGTGTCGTCAAGCTGGCTGCCACCGCCGGAGGGTGTTACTAAATTAAACACCGATGCGGCATTTGAGGCCGCCTCCGGAGCAAGTGCTTGTGGAGCCATTGCTAGAAATGGACAGGGTGTGATCCTCTTCTCAATGGGATGCAAGCTAGATAATTGCTCGTCGGTGGAAGAGGCGGAGGGGCTATCGCTGTTGCATGGCATTCAGGAACTAGCTAAGATCTACAGGGGCCCAATCCAGGTGGAGGTGGACTGCTCGTCGCTGGTCCCTCCGCTAACCCCAGGGTCCACGAATAGATCAAGCCTTTTCCCAATAATCGCTGAAATCCGATCTGTCCTGTCTGGATTCAGGGGCGTTGAAATTGGATGGATTAGTAGGACTGCAAACAAAGCAGCACACTGTCTTGCAGCGCGCGTGAGGACCCATGAGGACTTTATTTTCTTTGACTATGCTCCGAGTGAGCTGCAGGACATTTTGTCAAACTATTGTAGTCCGGCTGTGTAACCCTTTTGGGTTTTCCCTCAAAAAAAAAATCAAGGCCATGTAAATTTTCTTAGGACACCCTATTGCAAATTTCTTTTATTATTTATTATAAAATGAATAAGGTTAATTTTTTAAGGCCGAACAAAAACCTACTTGCATATTCGTATTTCCATAATAAAATTTTGTACAAAGAGGAAATTTGAGGGCAAGTTTATTTTTTTAGGCTAAACCGTATGTCTGGCTACTGCATAGTTTTTTGCAACTCCATTATCAATTTGTACAATAAGAAGATTTCAAGGCTAGGATAATCTTTTTAGGCAGAACAATAGGCCATCCTATTGCATATTATTTTTGTAATTTCATTTTAGAATTTTGTATATGACCAAAATTTCAAGGCTAGATTAATTATTATTCTTATGTGAAGAGTACGCCTCCATACTGCATACCTTTTTTGTAATTTCGTAATAGTATGTTGTGCAAGAAGAAGTTATAGGGCCATGTTATTTTTTTAGGCTAAATATAGACCTCCCTATTACATATAAAATTTTGTACAAGAAGAAAATCTCAGGGCTACGTTAATCTTTTCTAGGCTGAACATTAGGGCTGCATGTGTTTTATATTTCATTATAAATTTTGTACAAGGACAAAATTGCAGGGCCATAATAAATTTTCTAATTTCGCATAATTTTTGAACAACAACAAAATTTAGTTGGCCGCCTAATGCATTTTTTTAAATGTCATTATAATGTTTTTACTTGAAACAAATTTGAATGCCGGGACAGATGTTTTTGAGCCCGAACAATAAACTTTTTATATAAAACTTTACACAAGAAAGAAAATTTCAGGGCCAGTTTTATTCTTTGCTGAAAGTAGGCCTCACTACTACACTCTTTTTTTGTAAAAAAAATCATTGCAAAATTTTGTACAGGAAGGAAATTTCAGTGCGAGGTTAAATACAAGATCCAGCACTCCAATCTGCAGCCCTGATTTCTCCAAAGTTTTTCATCACCGCCGAGCCATGAACCTAAACTGAAACTCTGAAAGTGCGTAGGCAGCGGGGAGCGGCACTTACAACGACTAGTATTACTGCAGACACACGGTTACACGTGTTCAACTAAATACCGGCATGGAGTGGAGTGATGTTCGTCCAGTAGAAACCGGAATGGCACGCACGTTCTTCCAGTAGGCGGCGCCTAGCCGTGGACCTGTAATGGAGACAACATCGACCGAGCAAATCCGGGGGACAAAAAGCAAATCTCTGGGGTTTTTTCTATGATCCGTGCAGCTGCCCAAGAAGATGAAAAGAAAGGTCTCCCAAAAGCAGATGCAAAGGTTTGGGGATTAGATGGAGGAAGCATCACGTTGATCGAGCTTCCGTTTATACCATACCACCCTTCTTCTTTCCCAGTGATCAACTAGTTCAGTGGGTACAGTAAAAAGAAGACGAGATTCTCAACTTTACCACCAACTCGAGTACCCGATGATGATCCGACCGGGTTTTTTTCGAAAAGGGGGGACTCCTCGGCCTCTGCATCAGAATGGTGCATACGGCCACTTAAATAAATAAAATAGGTTCAACAATGTCATAGAGTCTTGAAACAAAACAAAATAAAGACGACCGGGTTTATGGCCAAAATAAGAAAAGGCCATAAAGCCACAACCGGCTGGCAAAATAAAGATAGAAAAACTAATTACCTATCAGACCGGTTAAAGAACAACTGCGTGAAATCCAAGGAACAGCGGATTATATACCAAGATTTCAAAAAATAGTGTCTTATTTTAGAAGGATTGTGTGTCATCTACGATGAACAGAACAGAAGAGAACCGGTGAGCTGAGAATGGTAACAGAGCAGTGGTGCAGACGCTCACGACACAACACGTACGTCGATCAATCATCGACGGTACATATTCTCCCGGCAGTGCGTGGAACTGTATGTATGTAGCATCTTTGTCACAACACAAAGGGAAAGGAAACACTTTAGCAGACGAATAAGAAGGGTGCGCCGGCCTAACCAACTGCACGAGACGAAAAACAATCCATTTCCCTGCCTCAAAATCTCATCATGGGCAGGGCTAATTATAAGCCATCATGAAGGAAGAATTCCTCAGGTTTCTTTGCATCTTTCACCCCACCTTTTGCCGCCACCTTTGGCTTAATCTATTGCTCGTTGTCTCGTCTCCCCGACCCTGCATTCCAAAGCTCCATCGCTAAAGCTTTCCCCTATTCCCCGACCCCTCCTCGCCCGTGGACAAAATAATAGCCATCGGCGGATGCAGATGGTTGCACTCACTGAACTGTACTTGAGCTACTGAGGCAGCACCAGAGCAGGAGTACCTAAGCTAGCTCACTACACGCTTGATAAGCTCCTTTTCTCTCTGTGTGTGTGTCTCCAAGTGGTGTGGCCGTGCAAGGTTGTGCCGGCGGCATGGGTCTTGGGCCAGTTCATCATTGCTTGGCCTCCCTTCTTGCCCTGCTTCTTCTCCGCTGCTGCCACGGTGAGTTTCTCAGCTCCAGCACTCTCTCAAGCTCTATATATGTGTTCGTTTTTCAGTTGCTTGGCTTTGTCTTGGTTATGTTTGGTTGTTGAGCTGACGAAGAGAGTGACAGTAGTTGGAGCTGACGAACGAACCACCAGAGCAACAGACAAACGGATGCTTTTCGTGGACAAAATTCAGCTCAACTCTCAAACAAAACCGTGCTTTTGCTTACTGATTTCAGTCTGGTTCACTGGCTTGCGCTGCAGTGACAGGGGTCGAGCAGAGAGCGCGCGGCGCCGCGGTGAGGCCGGAGCGCGCGCGGGACATGCCGGAGCTGGACGTGACCACGCCGCTCGCGACCGTGCCGCTCGCGAACCCGACGCCGATGCCGGAGGCGACCGCGGCGCCGACGCTGGCGCACCCGACGGCCGCGGCGGGCGCGGGGAGCTGGTGCGTGGCGAGCCCGAGCGCGGGCGCGGCGGCGCTGCAGGTGGCGCTGGACTACGCGTGCGGGCAGGGCGCGGACTGCTCGCCGATCCAGCCCGGCGGGAGCTGCGCCGACCCGGACACCGTGCGCGACCACGCCTCCTACGCCTTCAACTCCTACTACCAGAAGAACCCCGTCCAGACCAGCTGCGACTTCGCCGGCGCCGCCATCCTCACCAGCACCGACCCCAGCACCACCTCCTGCAAGTACCCATCCACCAGGTTGGTAACCATCAATTCTCACACACAGACCGAGAACTTCTTCCATTTTCTTTGGCTGATCGATGCAACGAACGGCGTGCATGCAGCACCGGTGCCTCCGTCCTGAACACGACGTCTCCGGTGACCCCGGTGAACCCGACGTACGGATCCCCTCCCGGCGGCTCCTACAACTCCCCTCCTGGTCCTGGCGGCTACTACAACTCCCCTCCTATCTACGGGTCCATGTCGCCTCCGGACTACGGCGGCAGCATCAGCGCCGCCACGGCGATGATGCAGGGCAGCAAGAGCACGACGGCCGTAACAACGTCGCTGACGTGCCTCCTCGTCACGACTATGTCCCTCGGCCTGCACAAGTAAGAAGCGAAGTTCACATGCTTTAAATTCGCGCGCAAATGCACTTGGAGGCCGGAATGAACTGAAGAGGACTCAGATGAACCGGCACCAATTGCATCCAGAAAACAGAGGAGGCGCCATGACAGAAGCAGAGTAGCAATGGGCAATGGCCGCCGGGCAGGCTGGTAGTAGTCAGTCAGTGTTGCAAATATTTGTAGCTGTAGTCAGTGTCAGCGAGTTTTGGCGTATGTTTGTACTACTTGCATGACATGTTTCTCCATTGTGGAGAACCGAAGTTATTCGGATCTGGCATTTGATCATGTTTTTTGTAATAAATATTTGATCATGTTCATGTTGGGAATCGGCACAAATTTAGGGCCTCTTTGATTCGAAGGATTCAAATAAAACACTACAAATAGAACATTGAAACTAAATGTCACCGCACGGTTGAATTCTAAAAATAAAAAGCCAGATCTTGATGTGTGTGGACGGTGGACCAATGCTCAAATCCAACGTTTCACTATGCTTTTGCAAGGATATGATCAGCACCCGCACATTGTGCATCGAAATTCAATGCACCAATCCAGCGTCGTCGTCTGGAACTGGAACTGCATGCATGAAACCTCACAACCACCAAACTTGTTTGAACATCCTTTTTCCATGTTCGTATGAAAATGCAGATTACCTATATTGATTCATTCCGAAAGACTGAATTAGCAAAATTACAATTTGTATGTCCGTGCTGTTAGAGATGTAAACATTTCAGTTTGAATTCCAGAGCTGTATATTTGCGTCAAGAATATGATGTGTAACTGAAGACTAGAGTGATCTGGATAGCTATGCGTTCTGACAGCTGCAACTTGTCCTTTCTCTCCACTGAACCAAATATCATGCAGCTACTATGACCTTATGATGCAATGAAGTAATTTGGGTTTACTGAAAAATTGTTGTTTTCAGTTTTGGTGAAATGTAACTGGTAGCACCTCGTTTTCTTGTTGCTTTCAGGAATGTGATGGAACTGACAAAGTGATGCCTACGTGTCGGCATCATCGTGAAACTGAAGCCCTTTTGTTTTTGGTGACCATGGCTTATAGTGTCGTTCAGCTTAGGCCAATGGTTCATGGTGTCATTTTTGTGATTGTTTTTAAGACTCTAGAACTCGATTAGTAATTAAGTAGATTGCAACTGGCAGCTTTTGGCATGTTTAGGTTGTTGCCTGGGTGGTGGTGTTGCATCCAGATGTATGCTTGTGTTTTGCCCTGTGGGATGTTGTTGCATCCTGATGCATGCTTGTGTTGTATGGCATTTTGATTATCTTGGTTGATATACCATTGATCTTAAAAGATTATGTTTTTATTGCTTCCAACAGTAGTTGATGTACTTTATGGCAGGTTCATGTTGTCGCAAAAGATTGGATTTTTATTAGGGTAGCGTGTAGTTCATGTTAAAATGAAAGTGAACCAAATTTATCCCTATGTACCAAACAACCAAATATGGTAGATGGGGCAGGGGTGGGATGTAGAAGGAGATTAGTGGGGATTTCAAAATAATTATTATTTTCACCAAATCCTAATAATCTCTAGCCCCTTGTGGGCTTGAAAACCCTCGTGTCAAACAAGTGCTTAGGGTAGCACTGGGGATTACACTCGGATCCATGATTCAACAAGGATTCGATTATAAGTGAGTGGTTAGGGGAGGAAAGAGGAACACATACAACTATTATTCTTTTATGAACAACCTCCTTGCATCAAACTATGCAATTGTCTAGAGTGTACAAAACTCTAAAATGAATTATGAAAATAAATACAGAGATAATACATTGATGAAAAGTACAGTAACCTTTACAAAGTTTCCAGCATGTATCATAACCTCATTGTCGGTCGTAGCAGTTCTTGCATCAAGTTGCAACAGTATGCAATCGAATTGGTTTTCTTGTGATCAACTCTTAACCACAATAACAAAGAATTAGCGATTAACAATTTGAACACAATTCCCAAGAACTACATTTACTTGACAAGCCTTCTCTACATCTATAACTTGTATGATAGGCCCCAGCACACAAGAGGTACCTCAGATTGTCAAAAGAGATCTAACCATTAATTGATCTGGTTGTTGCTTCTCTAATTGTCGGAAATGCCGCATTTTTTTGTAAATACAATGCAACATTTTTTACCTGAAACAGCAAGAGCTCTGCTTTTGCATTTATAGAGGGGAGCAAAGACTACAGGGTACAGGAAAAGAGAAGAAACAAAAACACTGAACATGAGAGAAAAACAATGCAAAACATTGTACAGGAGAAAACAAAAATAGAGCGGGACTACACCATGGTGGCTTCGCTCAATAAAACAATGTCGTACTCACTTGAGTGCTTGTGACCTTGATGCTATGAGAGGGAAACTCTACATTCTTTTCGAGGTCCGGCGGTACATGAGGTGGCACCAGAGGCCATGCATCCTCAGCCTCACCCGTGTCTCATCGATAGTTCTCACATGTGGAATCAAGAAAAATCAGGTTCAGATGTCAATCACATATCTCCCGTGAGGATTGGTTAGGAACCGTATCACTTGGTACACGAGTTTCATGAGGCAATATTATGATAATTTTAATTGATGTAGATTGAAATGGGTGCAAATTTGCATTTGTAATTTGGAATCAGACACCAACCTCACCCTAGATTCGGGTTAGTTGATTAATTACCCCTACCACGTAGACAAACCAACGATCCAAAACGCTAAAAACACACTCAAGGGGTGATCTGTTCAGTTTTGGTTAGTTCAGCGGATTAAGATCCCGGTTTCCAGTCTGAGGGGGTGATGTGCTCCAAATGTGATAGTTCACGGGGTATTTACATTTCTTTCAATGTTTAACTTATTTATACTGAACTCTTTTACATAATCATAACTCATCTCATTATTGTGTGTGTGTGTGCCATTCTTAATGATACATTCTTCCATGTATTATTTTAAATTTTGTTTATCAAATATATCTAACAATATTAACCACATGTATAATTTAAATATTTCTCACTACAAATACATTTTTGTGTGCTAGATTTCATTATATTTTGCCATATTTTTATTAAATTATGTGCTTATAATTATTATTGTATAGTGGATTTAACCAAAATCTAAGCAAGCAAAAATAGTACATTATTTTCTAAAGTAGTTCTATATTCTTAGTGTGAGTTTTCCGTTACAGTAGAGTACGGTAATCCTACTTGCATAACTATATTTTTTTCTCTATTTTTTGAATTTTTAACATTTTTGTGGCTAAATCTTTGTAGAAGATTATAAAATATGGACAAGATAACACAATTCAACAATAGCAAGCTAAGACTAGTGTATGTAGTGTATCTGATTTATGTTTCTTAATGCATTATGGTGTATTTATGCGTTCCCTTGTAGATAGTATTCCTAAATACCCAAGATTTGGTATAGTGTTTTGAAGTGTATAATTAGGGTGGGGGAGGGGGTGATCTTGGTAGAAGTTTGTAGAGTACAAAACTATCAAGATCAGGTGCAACTCAGTAGGGATTATTGAATGTATGAGATGTCTACAATATATATTTTGTGTGATTAAAATGTGTACTTGATCGAGCTTAAAACCAATCACACACATGCTATATGACTTTACTTTTATTTTTATGCACACTTGGAAGTACTAGAGTAATCACGCATCTTATTGATAACAAACAACGTTACATGAAGAAACAAATATATGAGATAGGGAGGATAGTTGTCCTCAAAACATTGTAGGTAGGACACCAAAAAATAGAAATTTACAAAACAACCCCATGGATCCTCCCAATGCCACGAGGTTTGGATTTGTTTTCTTCTTTTACCCAAAGAAATCAGGACTTCACAAATCCGATTTTTCTTCTTCTGAAAATAGACAGACTTTTCAAAGATACTTTGAAATTCAAACAAACAAGAAAAATTGCATCATCTGAAATTCAAACTACCACTAAACTAGAAAACATTTATTTGAACCACTCGATTTCTAACATTTTTTTATATAGTTAGCTTTTAACTGAGTAACTTGTTGACTGTAATGGACTAAAGTGATGTTATGCCAGGATCACCGGTAATTTCCAAAACCATGGCCACCATCCAACTTTAACGTTGTTGATTCTCATGCCTGAAGAGAAGCCGAACACCCATTATTGGTACTATACATAGAATCAACATCTAGAGAGGCTTTCGTCGTACAAATAATGTCGACCAGTGTCACCGCATGACAAGACAGACTAATTATCAACATTCTACCTATAAGTTACCCATACTTAAGCCTCAAAAGAACTGGCACTTACTTTACTTGCTACATGCAACACTCCAACAACTCAATTATCACCGCCACTGATAAATTATACCTAGCAAGTATTTGTTGCAAGTGTGATTGAGAGTGAAGCATGAGCGGCTAAAGGCTTATCAATATTCTGTCACTCTTATTGTGTTGAATACAAATTAGCGTAAATACTCCCAGTGAAGACAACTTCAATGCCTTATACTTGTGTGTGTGTGAATCTTCCATATACACGCCATAAAGATGGAAACGCCACTATATTGGTCAAAACCAAGTACAAATTCTACTTCCAAAATATCCCCGACATCGACCAACCGCGGTTGTCAATCATACCATGTGGTGTTGAAGCATCATTTGCATTGAATCTCCTTGCTTTGAGGCTACTCCAAATTGAGTGCTCGAAATTTCACATTGTTGTTGAAGTATGTTGGGAATTAGAGTTTTACGGTCTATGTGATATACAAATTTTCAAATAATTTATTATTATTCTCTCCTTTTTGCAGGATCTGCTATTTTCTCTCTTATGTCATGTTAGACCCTCTAAGTATATATTTATCTGTTTTCGTACTTTTTATGACACAAAAAATGTGGCAAAATTAATTTAATGGACATAATTAATGTGAAGCGTCGTAAAATGTAATACAGATAAAAACAAGTACTAAATCAAATTTTGATATACATATTTGTTTACGACTAGTTATGCATGGAACTAAGTAAAATGAGATAGGTATCATATTCAATGTCTTTCTTTTTGTTTGCGGAAGGTATCATATTCAATGTCAGTTATATAGTCGTGTGGTTTTTTTTTGCGATCAATGTAGTTGTCTAGTTGACAAATTGCCAAAGCCGTGAATTAAGTTGTGAACCACATATGGATGATTGTTACTTTCATATTTTTATTAACATAAAGAGATGTATGGCTTGGTTGGTTTCTTATAAACTTTTAACTTGTCATGTCTTGTGTGCATCAGTTTGTTAATCAATAATAATAAAGATACACACCTCAAAAGAAGATACGTGCTGAGAGCTAACAAACGAATCGTCCAAACTAGAAAGCTAAGGTTGGTTCTTTTGCTCTATGGCAATTGCCAACCTCCATTTTGCTCATAACTCGCCACTCCTCCTACTAGACTCTTTGATTCTTTGAGGGTTGAGAGATCTAGACTCGAACTACAACTTGATTAAACCGATGCATTCTCCCCACTCGATTTCGTCATCAACACTTGTTACTCTTGGAGCTTGGGCTCCTAAGCGGTAGAGGTTTAGCCATAATCTTCCTTGCTTGTGGTGTGCTTTGGAGAAGTTTGTAAATATGTGGTGGTCGCCTTCATGACAAACCCCGAGCGATTGAGGTGACTTGAAAGGGGGTAATACGGTGAGCTACTTGGTAGCACCCCAGAGCCTTGGATCGGCACCACTCCAACAGAGATTAGCACTCCCACAAGTATGAACTTCGGGATAAATTTCGCGTCCTCGACTCATCTATGGTTAATCCTTTCCCGCACTTTATTTTTTGTGGCTTGGTAGTTTGTTAAGGAGCTCTAGCTTTAATGATTTGCTTGCTTGCCATGTAGGATGTTCACTTTGTTGCATATGTAGTGAATTTTATTTATCGGTTTTACCAGTAAAATTCGCAACTAAGTTGAAATTTGTTAGTTTTCTATTCACCTCCCACTCTACTCGACATATTGATCCTTTCACCAGCACAATATCGTTGCTGATGCTTGCAGCAAATAGTAGCACGTGGTGCTCCGGCCTGTAGCAGCGTCAGCATCGCGATGGTTACAACGGGGTGCTTTCATTTGGATTGGAGAAAAGTGAAAGGAAAGAGGTAGACTAGCCAATCTCGATCTAGATAAAAAGGAAGGAAATGAAAGGGGATCGGGGGATTTCTTCTAGAATGACCAAGAGGCTGGCAGGCCCGAGGGGCACGTGGCGACATGTCGAGGTGGTTGACGCGAACAAGCCATCGGCTGCCCGAGGGAAATCGCTTCCCAAAAAACAATTCTATGGAAAAATAGATGAGAGAGATAATTATTGGTTGAGAAGTCTTAAGATGCTTGTGTATCCTCTTTGCGTCCATTGGCTCGTGGCATCACTGCCAACACTCACACACGATAATTTTTCGCAACACAGTGTCTCTCCGCTCGCAGCGGTGGCAGCAGGGGATTGCAGCATCCAGTCTTGCTTGGAGCAGTGCGTAACCTTGGTTGTAGCAACGCGACGAGCTTGCAGCAACCAGCCCTACTCGCACCAGAGCGTGACCTTGGTCGTAACGTCGCATCTCTCGCTCACATCGGCGACTCGGGCTTGGAGGATTGGTTGTGCGGAGAAGCTCGCAACATCGATGAGGGTCTTTGCAACGACAATAAGAACAAAGGCCACTGGCTTGCAGCATCACATGTCTGAATCGCAACTTCGAGCGGCCGACTTGCAACATTGAGCGGCTTTGCTACACGACTGTCTATATTTACAAATAACAAAAGCGGTGTGGTGGGCGGCCTTGCAACATCGAGCGTCTGACTTGCAACAATGGTGTTGACTTTGGTAGCAGCAAAAATCATATAATAATATATGTAACGCCTCAAACATTTCACCGTAACAAGAAAAAAAGAATATAATTTCAACAAAAAATTAAAAAAAATTGCGACAGCAAATATTTTTTTCAAAAATGAAAAACAGTGATTGCAACAACAACACAAAAGATTCACAACTTGAAAACAAGTCGTGAATCAACTTTTTTTAACACAGTATAAACGCAGACGCTCGTACACAAACACATACACTCATCCCTATGAATGCACGAACACACACCCTACCCCTATGAGCAACTCCAAGAGAATGAGCTGGCATATCATCTTGAGATTGACGAAATCACCGCAGACGCCTTCGTGGTCAAGGAGAACGTCTCCTTCCACTGAAGGTACATCACCGGAAGGACTAGAATAAATCCAGAAAAATGTAAGCACCAGTGTCAAGTCTTAAGACTTGAACCTTGGCAGGTTGTAGATATCACTATCCTCCTAACCATCCACCCATACTTGCCAGCCTAGCTTGCATCGACTTGACCTTCTTTTTTTCTTGCGGTATGCATCGCCTTGACCTTGACGCATAAATGAGAGATGGGATAATAAGAGAAAGAGAAATATGGGTATGGCGCGGTGAGAGAAATGAGCGGACGGTAGAACTTTCCCCAATTTATCGAGGCGTTAGATCACGCCTAATCGGACGGTTGGGCATTTTTGAATTGTTTTTCATTATTTATTGCTAAATCATCATAAACCAAGCATGAAAAAATTACTGTTTCTTGGGCATGGCAGCCAAGCCCAGTGTACATCCGCGCCATGGACTGGTAGCCTCTGATGTCGCCCGAGCGCAGGAGATTACCCGCGCTTACACCACCAATCAATATCATGTACTCACTCTGTATACTAATACAAAAGCTTTTAAATCACTATTTTAATGATCTAAATATTCTTATATTAGTTTTCGGAGAGAGAGTATATCTGTAACCAACAAAATCAATATCATTACTCACAAAAAAAAACTAAATCAATATCATGGCCTGCTTGTTACGTAGTACTTTAAGCAGTTTATATAATGACTCACTAGAACTGACTTTGGAGAGTCGACATGCTGCACGCTTTAAACGTCAAGATTTGTGCACGGCCGCCATTCTGAAAGTGGGCAAAATATTCTGAAAACTAGTTTCTGCGGCTCGGTGTAGAGGCAACTCAAAGTTCCCATTGAGGCGCTAAATCCTTGAAGGTAACAAAAATTTCATGCATCACAGATTGATTGTGCACAGTGACAACGTAAACTCCATTTTGTACATATCCGTATCAGGATATTTGATATACTTATCTTTTTTCGATAAAGGGCGATTTTATTATCTCAAATGTAGCATCAAGCGGATACAAAGCATTATGAGTAACATCCAGCCTCTACATAATAAGGATGCACACGGTCCAATATGAAGGTCTGATAAAAAACTTACGAAATAAATTGACAAATCGGCAACAGTAGAGCCCTATATACCGACACTATATGCCTATGTCGATGGAGGTGGTGGATCGATCCGAAGGTTATGTTGCCACCCATGTTGGGAAAAAATCTCCATAGCCACCTGCTCCAATCGCATACGCACCGCCTTAAACAACGGTTGGTCCTCCGGTCGTTGTAACATAGACCAAATACGTAGAAATTGCGTACACCGGAAAATAACATGTGGAGGAGAAGCATTTTTTTCATTAAAAACAAAATCATTTCTACATAGCCAAAGCGACCAAATTAAGGCATACGCTCCCACCCTTATTAGTGTTTTGAACCTATTTGAAATACCGTCCAACCAATGACCAAAAATATTGGCAACAGTTGTGGGCGGATACAAATTTGACGCTATTTGGATGACTGACATGTAGAACATGCAAACTTGTATTGGAAAAGGAGGTGTTTGATTGTCTCATCATGAGTACAAAAACGACACTTCTTACTTCCTTGCCAGTTGCGTCCGTGCGAGATTGTCTTTGGTTAATACAACTCCCCTACGAAGATACCACATGAAATTTTTCACTTTTAGTGGAATCTTGGATATACTTATCACTCTAGATTATTGAGGGGCTTCATTAGAGTAAAAGCCTACTTGTGGTTTCTAAATTCCAGATCTTTTGCACATGTGCTTATGAGATCACCACTGTAACGATCACATTCTATTCCCCCTATCAATATAATGATATGCAAATCTTTTGCGTATTTAATGAAAAAAACAAATTTCTACCACCTCATTATATTGTAGAGGCAATTCAAAGAGTTAGATTATTTGAATCCTT
>NC_041381.1:690181502-690183912 GCF_002162155.2 Triticum dicoccoides | reverse complement strand
AGAAATACAGTACATGTGAAGAAGGAAGGAGACAGGCTTTGGTTGGCTCCTGAGCTGAACTCGACTGAACCTGAAACTTGACTGCACGCACGGTGCAGCAGACAAGAGCAGCAAAATATTCAGACTCTGCTCCTGCTCATCTTGCCTCCTTCATCTGCTTTTCTCTCGTAATTTCTCTTCTCAATACAGCCATCCGTACAAGCTCAGCGGCGTAAGAATTATTTTACTCTTAGATTTATTTGAATCAATTTGGTCAACAGCCCGAAGCTACCCACCACGAGCCCTCTGCCGCAAGCAGTGGAAATGACAGCGGAGCACAAAATGTGGTCGTCAGTCAATTTCTGCAACAACAAAATTACTGCCGCCGTCTGTGCAGGGTAGAGGGAGCACACAAGACTAAGATCATGAGCTGAAGCAGCAAGACTAAACTCAAGACAGCATAGCGAACCTGTGCAAGAATGAAGCGAGGTTCGCACGCTTGTAATTCGCGCGCAAATGCACATGGAGGCGGGAACGAAGCGAAGAGGATTCAGATGAACAGGCACCGAATGCATCTAGAAAACAGAGGAGGCGCCATGGCACAAGCAGAGTGGCAGCGGCGCTGGTCAGGCAGGCTGCTAGTAGTTATCAGTCAGTGTTGCAATTATTTGTAGCTGTAGTCAGTGTCAGCGAGTTTTGCGTATGCTACAGATGGGATGATTGTACTCGAGCGTGACATATTTCTCCACTGTCAAAAATGCTAAACATACCAGACTATTACTTTTGTCTTTTTAAGACGGGATTGTTACGGCCCTTTCCTCTAATTCCCTCCACTCTCTGAATTTCAGTCGGATGGGACTCGTGTGTCCCACTTAATCCAATCAATTTTCTCTTTGCGGGGAATCCAATCAAAATTTGTCAGGTCAATATCAGCCCGCATACCTTAAGTAACCTTCTGTGGATGTAGCGTTGCCCGTTCATTGTAGAGGAGAAAAATATAGTACTCACTCCGTTCATTGTGTAGTGTCAAAAAACGTCTTACATTATGGGCCGAAATGAGTAGCTTGTAAACCCAATTTTTGTGGCATCTGGTATTAGATCATGCTGGGAATCAGCCCAAATTAGGGCCTCTTCAATTCAAAGGGTTCAAATGAACACAACAATACAATATAGTACATATATTTACTAATTGAAGGCACCAATAGAGCGTCCACGTTAAACTCAAGAAACACATAAATTTCACCTTCAAATCCTAAATCTACGGTCCAGATGAAATAAGTGGTATTTAGAGTCCTAGAGTTATACTAGTCTCCAACGTGAGGAATTGTAAACATAACTTCTCTGGCCAAAAATAATGATGTTTAGAGTCTCATGGCTTCAGAGATATGCGTCCTCTTCCCCCTCCTGCAAGCCCTCTAGAAGAGCATTTTTCTTCCTAAGTGGTTTTGGTGTTGATAACCACTTAATTTGTGGACTAACCATGTGCTTAAACTCCCTGTGATAACAACGTAATTTTTAGAATTTTTAGTGTGACTGCAAAGCGTGTGTGCTTTTCGTTGCTGCCGGGATACAAAGGGGTTTTCGAGTCCATTGACAATTTCTCAAACTTTTCTTCCTCCTTTGCATTTTAATCTTGCACCACCTGATCAGGCACGTCATCCAACATCCCAATCATATTCTGACTGCATCCCTTTCCTCATCTGTATCTTCTGAATTTGATTCATCTTCCTCTTCACCCGTTAGTTACATGTGTGTCTTTGTCATATCTCTGATCGTCAATATGATATGTATCAACATTGTTGAGTAACGTGATTGTATTAGAAAACATAGGTTAGACTAGAAAATATTCTGGCTTGCCTCGTACTCCAAATAGATCATGTACTCCTATATATATGCCCACGAGGCTCAAGCAATATAACGAACAATTCCACCAATCCTTTCTCTCCCTTCTAACATAGTATCTATCGCAAGTCGATCCTAAACCCTAGCCGCCGCCGCTTTCGCACCTGCGCGCCGCCCCCGGGGCGGTCGGCCTCCATGACCGCCGCCGGGGGCCGCGCCGCCCGTACCTAGGGTTCGTCCGCCGGCCGTGTTGGCCGGCTGCCCTAGAGAGTCTTTTTTTCCTATCCTTTGATCCGGGTTTTCTCTCTCTCTCGCCGGTCGCTTTAATCGGCGTCTACTTTTTGGTTTTCCGGTTTATGTGATCCGGTTTGCGTCGCCCACCGCCGCCGTCGACCCCGTGCGCCTCTACTCCAACACCGGCGTGATTGGCCGGCTTCTTCACTGACCCGGCGGCCTCGCGCGTCGTCCACGCGTCTGCCCGTCGGTCGCCCCGACTCGGCGGCCTCGCGCGTCGGCCTGCCGGTCGCCCCGACCCGGCGGCCTCGCGCGTCGGCCTGCCGGTCGCCCCGACCCGGCGGCCTCGCGTCAT
>NC_041381.1:690179212-690180819 GCF_002162155.2 Triticum dicoccoides | reverse complement strand
GATCTACACCGGCCGTCACCGCCCTACCCCGACCGGGACTCCTGCATCACCCCGACCAGGCGGCCTCGCGCCATGTGGCGGTCAATCATAGCCACCCTGACGCCCGCCGCCGCCGACTTCATCTCGGACTCCGTCACCACCACGCCTCCACCGAGCGGCGTCCCCGACCTCGCGCGCGATCGGCTTGATCACCCGCTCTCCGCCGCGATCCGGCTCATCTACGCCGCGCGACCGACCTGGCCCATCGGTTGCACGCGCCTCCGCAGGTCCCGTGAAGATCGTCCCCGAGTTCAGCATGCCTCTCCACCGATCGAGCATCGGGCTGCCACTGCGTCGCCCCGTCGGGCCGCAGCGCCGCCGCCCCGTGGTTCTTCTCCCGGCTGCACCGACCCGCGTCACCGTTGCGTCGCCCCTTCGGGCCGTAGTGCCGCGGCCGGCGGTCCCCCGCCGCCCCGAGGGCGTCCGCTCTAGGTCGTCCCGGGGCTGCGTCGACCCTCGCGCCACCGCTGCGTCACCCCGTCGGGCCATAGCGAGCGTGGCACACGGTCCACGCCGCCGTCCCGAGGCCATCCCCGCGGTTGCACCGACTCGCGAATCATCATTGTGCCGCCCCTTCGGGCCGCAGCATCCCGGTCCACGGTCCCCGCCGCCGCCCCGAGGTCTTCCCGCCGTCGCCCCGACCCGCCTACCGCCGCTGCGTCGCCCCTTCGGGCCGTAGCGCCGCGGCCCGCGGTCCACTCCGCCGTCACCGCGCGTCGACCTCCCGTGGTATGCGCCGCGCCATCTCCCTTGGCGCGGGAATGCCACCGTCCGCGCCGGTCTTCGTCATGTTCTTGGGTTCTACTCGCCTACTTCGAGCACCGCCGCCGCGCTCCTAACTTAGCCGCCGCCGCCGCCGTCAGGCCGCCGCCGCCGTTCTTCTTCGGCCGCAGCCGCTGCTACCCCCGTAGCCGCCGCCGCCCGTCCACCTCCCTTCATCTTCTTCAAGCACCAGCCCGTCGCCAGCGTCGCCGTCATCTACCCCGACCACTTCATCTACTCCGACCACCGTTGGTGACATCGACCCCGTGCCGATGGACGCCACAATCGTCGTCGAGTTCTTCTCTGCTGGCCCCTCCGACTTCTTCGACATGGCGTACAGCTCGTGCAGGTCCCTCGTCTACGCATGCCCGGTGCTGGCAACACTGATGCGTGCCTTCATCCACGACGTGTCCCCGGGCCTGGCAAGCCTGGTCGACGCTTCGTCAACTTCGTCTTCGTCCGTCTACGCATGCCCGGTGCTGGCAACACTGGCGCGTGCCTTCGTCCACGATGTGCCCCGGGCTTGGCAAACCCGCCGCGACGCGTCGTCAACAACATTTTCTTTCCGGCGCACCCCTACTTCGACACCACTGCGCCCATGCTAACTCGACGCCCTCTTGCGCCCGCGGCTCTACGGCGACTTCCTCGACACCGGCCACCTCGACTCGACATCGACCACAACATTCTTCGCACGGCTACCTTGACCACGGCTCCACCACCCACGCTCTTGGCTACATCGACAACGTCACAAAGGGCTACCGCCTGCTTGAGCAACCTCGTTGGTTTCCACTCCAACCACGACTCCG
>NC_041381.1:690173487-690178961 GCF_002162155.2 Triticum dicoccoides | reverse complement strand
ATTCTTCTCCAGTCTCACCGTCTGCGTCGCTAGCGTTGTGACTGCGGGGGGATGTTGAGTAACGTGATTGTATTAGGAAACATAGGTTAGACTAGGAAATATTATGGCTTGCCTTGTACTCCAAGTAGATTATGTACTCCTATATATATGCCCACGAGGCTCAAGCAATATAACGAACTATTCCACCAATCCTCTCTCTCCCTTCTAACAAACATCATCGTCACTGCTGGCCGCATCCTCACTGTGCGATGCCCAACGTGTATAACCATCAGTAAAACCCCTCTTCACCAAATGATATTGCAATTCTTCTTTCGATTCAACCATTCCTGTGTTGTCACATTTACGACATGGAAAACACATCGTTCGTCTGCCATTAACCTCCATATGTTGGAGGGCAACTTAAAGAAACCCTTCCAACTTCTCGATGAAATCATCGGTTGCACTAGTCTCATACCATTTCCATAGGTACAACGATGCCTACTTGCATTGACTAAAAATAGAAGGGCGGCATAACCGACCTCAGATATGTATGAAATTTGTGTTTCCGAGATAACACGTTGATCAAATTACCAAGTAAGGTGGATCAGGAGGCTTCCGGACTAGCGGTACACAAAACCAATGAGTCGCAACTATCAAGACACATGCAGCTCACCACCTCAGTAGCTGGCCCAAATGATGCGCGAAGGAATACAACAACCTGTTGTTTGTACAAACGGACTATATATAGAGTTGAATCATCACTGACAGGCCAACAAAAGGCAAGTCACATATAACACTGGACAGTCCAGCATTTTGGCAGGAGAGTCATGATGGATGGACAACAAAAGTGGAGGTCAGTGAAGGTACAAACACCACTTACTGGCCATGTTGTCCAACCGGTCAGTGAAACGAAGCCGGTCACTAATGACATAACGTGGCTGACGCCTGGACTCACCACGGACAGCCGCCAAAGAGAGCCCTCTGTGGTAACAATGTAGTCATGGCTTAAACAAATCACTGACGCGTCCACCCTGGTCCGTCTGTGATAACCCTCATCATTGACGTGTGGCCAGAGGTCGGTTAGTGATGAGGGGCCAGTAATGTTCGAATATGTAGTATTGTATGATCACAGTCAGTGCCTAGTCTTTGAGCATGATCCCAACTTGTTTGGGCTACGATTTTTAGACTGGAGGTCGGTTGCCTCGACGCACACTCTGTGTTTTCTTGGACTCCGACCGTTATCCAACCTCTTGAGTCTTGATCTCTCTCAACTCCCTCAATCCCACCGCCTCTCCTCCTCCTCCTCTACTTCCCAATAACCAAGCGCTACCAACGTCGTCATTATGTCACCGGACAATTAATGTGGAACTCCGACATGGTGATTCTGAGCTTCATCCTGCCTTACGGTCGCTACGTATTGACGCTCAACAGTGGCATGCCTGTGTTGCACAACAAGTTTCGTGATAAAGTCCTCATGACAACCATCAAAGGTGAGCAGCCTCCGGTCTCGCCAGACGACTTGGCCACTGACTTAGCTAGAGTCGTGACTCGAGTCAAACTCTGGATGTCGTACGAAATGCCTACTCTGGATGGTGACCCACCACTGGGCCGGGGTGGTGGCAACGGGAGCCCTGGCTCTGCTCGTGAGGGAAGGATGGTGATGAAAAAGGTAGGACAGGTGAAGGGGTTGGGGCGAGCAAATGGATAGAAGAGACTTTTCTGAGGGGAGACCAAAGCATTATTTTCTGTGTAGTGGCATTTTGCATGTAATAACGCTTCATTGGAAAGCTATTTTCATAAAAGGAGGGTTTCACTTACAGGGAAGCTCAGGAAGCTAATGTTTTCTAGCTTATCAACATTTTTCACGAAGGGCGCTTCTATTAACTCAAAATATAGCATGGGTACAAAATATGATGAGCAACACCCGATCGACAAAGGGCGCTTTTATTAACTTAAAACGTAGCACCAAATGGATACAAAATAAGATGAGCAACAACCGGCCTCCGCAGAGTTAAGATGCACACAACCAATCAAGCTTATGAATATGAGAGGGAAAGAGTTAACATCCGGCTTCTCGGTAAATTTTGAGTGATTTTTTATTTGTGCTTAATTTCACTCGTAATCCCACAAAGAAGCTGATAAGAAGTGACGCAAAGAGTGAAGTACTGTTTGAAAGTCTCCCGTAAACAGAAAATCGAAACTTGGCGCAAGCGAAGAATCGCAAGCAAATGCTTTTGCCACCCGTCAGCCCCCAGCCCTCTAATAATGTTCTAAAAAATGGTGGTCATTGTGCACGCTTCTTAATTTCGGCCCTTCCCTTTCTTTTTGTCGCAGGAGTTCTTCCTTGAAGGCTGTTTTATCCGACTTGGCAGTTTCCGAGACGTGCGAGGCAAGCGCAGCAAATAGGAATCCTTTCTCGGATTTCGCAGTTTCGGGGACGTCCCAGGCAAAGGCACCAGATAGGAATCTTTCCTCGGACCTTGCAGTTCCGGAGACGTGGAACGCATCATAAAATCGATGTTATCCACCGCATCACAAAGGTTCTCCAGTTCCCTGTGAAGGTGCTCATCTTTCTTCAAGTTCGCTCCCAGGTTGTATTCACTAGAGAGCTCGCACAGCTTGTGGAGCAGGGAGACCACCATGGCACCAATTGCAACGACTGGGTCTGCTGTGTAATACTTTTTCGATAAAGGGTGCTTTTTCATGACAGTAGAAATGGAATCCGTTCTCGCGTATCTGATAAGATGCAATAAAAATGATGTGTATGGCCCGATATATATGGTTAAGGGAAAGAGGAAGAACAAGTCTGATGTATAACGGCATGATTATCATCTGAGAAACAAAAATCAGTACCTGGTATTCTCTTCCGTACTATTTTTTTCTTGTACTTGAATCACCGGTTGTTTTTCTACAGTGTGCTCCTGTTCGTCTGAGTTCTTGAATAAAGAAAGGCACGGCAAAAAAGGGGAAATCATGTTGCTGGTAAAAAAAAGATATCATCCATACGTACCAGGGAGCACAGTCAGCAGTTTGATATATAATGGCAAATTTTAGCATGGTCCCTTCTTACCTCTCCTTTTCACATGAGAGGTAAAAGTACATAATAGGTCTGAGCCATTGATTTGATTAAATAGTGGTCTGATTTACTCTTACCTTCTTACCTCTCATGTGAAAAGAGGGGGTAAGAGGGAGCATGTTAAAATGACTCGATATATAATACCTTGGCTATAGCTAAACTTTCGGCATTATCGATCTTATCCACTTCATTGACAATATCCGCTATGGTAGGCCTTTTCTCTCGGTCGAACTCCACACACCTAAACGCTATTTCAATGCATGTTATAACTTGCTCTGATATATGCGATGACATTGTTTCCTGCATCCGCTTTCTCCAGTTTCCATGTACCTGCAAAGGTGGAATACAGTGGCCAAATGTTCCATGGAAAGTAGTAAGAGGCAATAGGATTATCTTTTCGGAAAGGGGACTATTGTGCACGATAAAAAATATCTTCCTTACATGCTCAAGAAATTCATGAGGAGACATATCTTCACATTTGGAATAGCCCTCAAATCCTGCCACTATCCGAATGATTATAACACCAAAGCTGAATACATCAAACTTTGGTGTGATTGCATGTCTATCGATGAATTCTGGTGGCATGTATCCCCTACATGACATATATTTAACACAATTATTCTTGCAATTTATTTCAAAAATAAGTTCACCATTAATATGAGATATCAACTTACATTGTTCCCATAAATTTGGTTGTGATATGCGTTTTTTCTGTTTGGAAAAGTCTTGACAAACCAAAATCTCCAATTTTTGGGACCAGGTTCTTGTCTAGCAATATATTCTCAGGTTTCAAGTCAAGATGGTAAATAGAATCTTTGCATCCATTATGAAGATAATTTATTCCCTTGCTAATTCCCTTAATAATTTTGAAGCGTGTGTTCCAATCGAGTCCGCAGGATTCATCTGTATAGGCAAACATGCAGCGTACATATTACCAAGACGTAAGTCTAGGAATGTAAGAAGTGCATCATTTTAGGGATTATTCTTCTCTAATGTAAAACAATAGTATGGGCTAAGTAGAGCAGTCATACCAGAAATATGCTTATCAAGGCTTCCACCCTGCAAATATTCAAAGCAGAGAATCCTTTCTTGTACACGGGCAAAAATATATTCACCATTGTACTTGAAGCGTTCATGTCCTAGACCATAGCAGTAGCCCACTAATCGGATGATATTTGGATGCTGGGCCCTCATAAGGTTATTAAATTCGTTCATAAATTGCTTGTCGTCAAGCCCAGGCATGTAGTGAAGCTTTTTGAGAGCAACCTCTTCTCCATCGTGCAGTAATCCCTGTTAAAAAAATTATATGGCTTCTGGAAACGTCTGGTAGTACAATTATAACATATGCAAGCAATAATAACAATTACCTTATAGACTACTCCATACCCACCACGACCAATGACATGCTCCTCAGAAAAGTTATCTGTAATTTGTTTCAATAACTCGAGTGTAAACTCCCTTGTCGTTGCACTTGTATGTTGTATCTTGTTCGCCATGATATCCTATCTATATCTCCTGCTGGGATTGACTAGGTCGAACATTTCATCTTTCTAATAACACCGAAAACATTTCACATAGTTAAGAGAGCGCGTACATAACTTGTATGTGAAATAGACATGTTGCATAGTGCATACAATTTGAAGCATCATACGCTTAAGCTGATTGACAAGCAAAAGAAAGCTAAAGGTTTGTGAAAAGGGTGCGTGTATACCACGCGACATATGTGGTAAGCAATCCGAACAATCCAAAAGAAAAGGATCATGGTGTGTATACAATTACGTATGTCATTTAAAGGTATCAAAATAAAAAAAAAGATAGTACAACAAAGGACATCTCCTGGACATTCCCCTGGTGTTCTTCCTTCCTAGTCTCGAAAGGCTGTCAGCTATGCTAGCTCACTATGGACAATCCTCGGGCCCCTACTACCTTTGGGACTTTGCGATTCACGATGTCAGAAGAAACACAATATTTTCTTCTGGCACTCATCTTGCACAAACACTAGGACTATTCATGTGTTATCTGTGGGGATAGAGCTCTAGAAACAGGGGATCACATGTTGGAGCTATATCTCCCCCGGCCAGGGTGCCAGCTCTGCATCGGATCAGCCCCTATAGCAGCTTCTGACTGCTATAAGTTGTCTTTTTCCCAACGAAATCATCATTTTATAGATGCCTTGGCTATTTGGATTGATCCACCCGCAAAAAAAAAAAGAAATAATTTGATTATCTTCGAAGACATGCAACCTAAGTGTTTATGGATGGAGGGCCAAATTTAAGGAGCAGATGAACTTGGTCTGCCTTAGATTCCTCAAAACGAAATATTCAGGCATCCAACCATGGACATACAGTCTTAGGTGACTTTGTTCCCATGATGAACCTCTAACATGGTCATAGCCTAGATTAGCTGTAGTCTGGTATTT
>NC_041381.1:690156316-690173250 GCF_002162155.2 Triticum dicoccoides | reverse complement strand
AACAGAAGCGAAAATCAACGGAAGCAGGTTCCGGCTTATTGGGAAGGCGAAAATCAAACCTGGAGATCGCCGGAAGAACTGCTGAACTCCTGGTCGAGCGGGGATCTGGTAAACCTGAGAAATGGCACTGAGAACGTATATGGAACGGATCTGGCCGGAGTGAGATAGACGACGCGGCTCCCTGTTTGAAGGGAAGGGAAAGGGTCTGGCCGGATAGCGAGATAGACGACGCGGTTCGCTGGTTGACGGGAAGGGATCTGGTCGGAGGGCGAGACATCGAACGACGAAGGGGATACATGGATGCAAAAAGAAATTTTTTGCATGAATAAGCCGCCAACCATCGTCCATGTAGCAGTGCCCAACGCTGATTGATCGCCTTTAGATGCTACTCACGAATTTGATTCTGACTGGTTAAGTAGTTTGTTCCCGCGGAATTACCTTATGTACGATGTTCTTCCGCATGATTTACGTAGGACAAGAGAGGGCTTGGTTTCTTTCGCTATGGCCCGCAATGGCATATTAGGCTGACGTACCAAACATGTGTATGTAATTTTGAGAGAAGAACCGTGATATACGTGCGACAATTCACATACGAATTCTGTCCGACGGAGCAGATCAAACCGTATGTCAATTGGACTCGAAGTCGGCGAGCGAGGGCTGGATGTTGCACCGTATCAAATCTGACAAGCCATAGTATTTTTTGGGGAGGAGGGGGGAGGGGGCGAATGGCAGGTGCTCTGCCTTTGCATTATAGTACTCCCTCCATCCCAAAATTCTTGTCTTAGATTCGTCTACAAGAATTTTGGGACGGAGGGAGTACTAGATAAAGAATGTACAAGAGGGTTGCCATAAGGCAGAGTTTAAGGTACAAAAGGGATAACCTCAGTCTGGTTCAGGAGGGGGTCTACACAAGGCTACACGTAAATGATTCAAGTCTAACGCAATTAAGGAGACAATCTCGTCAGCAGTCGAAGAGATGTGCTTGAAGACCCGCCGGTTACGTTCATTCCAAATATTCCACGCAAAATACATGACTTGTTGGGCGTTCTGCTTGGGGCCATTGCTGTGGCGAGCCCACCAATCCTGAGCAGTGAGGAAGTGCATGTTGTTGAAGCTTGCAGCAGCATTTTGACTGGGTTGCAGGGTGCAGTGCAGCTTGAAACAAACTTCAGAAGTGAAGGGGAAGTGGCAAAATAAGCGAGCCGCAGTTTCAGCAGTCTGATCACAGAGAGAACATCTGTCGGCAGTGTCACAGCGTCTGGCTCGCGGCCGATAGGTAGGGGGAAGCGTATTCTACGCGCGCCAACAGCCAAGTGAAGAATTTCACTTTTCCTTCAGACTTGATATGCCATTATTTTGTCCAGGGCAGGTCGGTTGATGGAGCCCAAGAACTGGAGGTCCTATGCCGAGGATGCAGAGTAATGATTTGATGATGAGGTCTTCCAGCAGATTGCATCAGGTTCATCGGTGAGGTTGACTTGCTGAATATGTTGCCAGAGGGAAAAGAAGCAGTGAAGGTCTGTAGTTGTTGTGAGCCGCTGCGGCCCTCTCATCCAGTTGCCATTGGCCAGGTTCTTGATGCCCAGGCCCCCAAATCTTGTCGGGGAACACACTTGTTTCCAATTCACTGCACAATGGCTTCCAGCAGCTTCGTCCTCGCCACGCCAAAGGAACCCTCTCCGGAGCTTGTCAATGCGTGTGATCAGCCACTTGGAAGGGGCAAACATTGTAAGGTAGTAGGTGGTGATGGAGGTGAGCACTGCATTGATCAGAGTTATGCGCCCAGTCTTGGTGAGCATGTGCCACCTCCCCTGGCGAACGTTCGCCAGTTAGGAGGGGTCCTAACCAAATCCATCTCAAAAGCTCCCTAAAACAACCGTCTCAAAAGCTCTGACTTGTACTACTGTCAAGTAGCAATTGCTACCGCCTTCTGTCAGCCCTAGCCCTAAGTCGTCATCGCGCCCGCTTCTTTCGGCCATTCCCTTTCTTTTTCGCGCCGGAGGTCTTCCTTGGAAGTTGTTTTTTCCGACTTTGCACGTTCGGAGATGTGTCAAGCTCAGAGGCCCAGAAGCGCGCCAGAAAGGAATCGACGGTATTATCCACCTGATATGAGAGGTCATTTACTTCCTCGGTCCAGAGCTTAACCACAGAATCCAGCTGCTGGTCCTGTGGCACCTCGGCCACCTTGTGCAGGGCAGCTTGCATGCCCACCAGCTCATTGTAGACGTACTCTACGTCTTTCTGGAAGTCTGCATCCAGGTAATTGTACTCGTCGCTGAGGAACTCGACCAACTTGGGGAGCAAGGAGCCCATGGGGCCAGTTGGGAAATCGGCCAACTCAGCATGATTCTCCATGAGAGTGGAAATGCGATTCGTTCTCGCGTATCTGGTAAGATGCATGGAAATGGAGTTATGGCCGGGTATATATGGGTAAGAATAAGTCCCATGTACAACTGCATGATTGTCATGTGAGAAACGAAAATCAGTACCTGCTACCGTCTTCTGCACTCTCCTTTTTTTGTTCTTGAATCTCAGGTAGTTTTTCCAGAGTGTGCTCATTTTCTTCTGTGTTCTTCAATAAGGAAAGGCACAACAAAAGGGAAGTCATGTTGAAGGTAATAAAAAAAAAATCATCCATAGATACAAGGGAGCACAGTCAGCAGTGTAACAATATAAATATAATACCTTGCCTGTAGCTGAACTTTCGGCATTATCAATCTTATTCAGTTCATCAATAATATCCGCTATGGTAGGCCTTTTCTCTCGGTCAAACTCCACACACCTTAATGCTATTTTGATGCATGTAATAACTTGCTCTGATGTATGTGATGACATTGTTTCCTGCATCCGTTTTCCCCAGTTTTCATGCACCTGCAAAGGTGGAACACAGCGGCAAAAGGTGGCATGGACAGTTAGACACGACACGACTATCATAATCTTTGCGGAAAATGGGTTACTGTTCATTATGTAAAATATCTTCCTTACATGCTCAAGAAATTCTTGCAGAGATATATGTTCACATTTGGAATAGCCATCATATCCCGCTACTATCTGAAGAATTATAACACCCAAACTGAATACATCAAACTTCGGTGTTATTGCTCGTCTATCGATGTATTCTGGTGGCATGTATCCACTGCATGATATATATCGACCACAATTATTTCTGTATTTTCTTATTAATTGATTATTTAACATGAGGTATGAACTTACACGGTTCCCATAATTTTGCTTGTGATATGGGTTTTTTCTGACTGAAAAAGTCTTGACAAACCAAAATCTCCAATTTTTGGGAACATGTTCTTGTCCAGCAATATATTCTCAGGCTTCAAGTCAAGATGGTAAATAGAATCTTTGCATCCATTATGAAGGTAATTTAGGCCCTCACTAACTCCCTTAATAATCCTGAAGCGTGTGTGCCAATTGAGTCCGCAGGATTCATCTGTAGAAATATGCAGTGTATTACCAAGATGTAAATTTACGGATTATTTTCTACATGCAAAACAATAGTATGGGCTAAGTAGAGCACAATAATACCAGAAATATGCTTGTCAAGGCCTCCACCCTGCAGGTATTTGAAGCAGAGAAATCTTTCTTCTACTGGGGCAAAAATATATTCACCATTGTACTTGAAGCGTTCATGTCCTAGATAATAGCAGTAGCCCACTAACTGTACAATATTTTGATGCTGGGCCCTCATAAGGTTATTAAACTCATTTGTAAACTGTGTGTCGTCAAGCCCGGGCATGTAGTGAAGCTTTTTGACAGCAATCTCTTCCCCATCATCCAGTAATCCCTGTTCAAAAAAAGTACCATGGGTTCTTGCAACGTCTGGTAGTACAATTACAACATATGCAAGCAATAATAACAATTACCTTGTAGACTACTCCATACCCACCACGTCCAATGACATGGTCCTCAGAAAAGTTATCTGTAATTTGTTTCAACAACTCGAGTGTAAACTCCCTTGTCGTCGCACTTGTATGTTCTAAATTGTTCGCCATGTTTGTAATCTATATCTCCTGCTAGGATGGTTGAACGTTGTATCTTCCAAATAACACTGAAAATATTTCACATGGTTAAGAGAGAGCATACATGAATAACCTGTATGGAAAACAGACATGCTTCATATAATTTGAAGCATAACATGGCTATAGATTTCTGAAAAGGATGTGTGTCTGTAGTTACGTATAAAGGTGTGAAAATATCGAAGGGCCCGAGGCTGAACTTTTATTACTCCCTCCGTAAAGAAATATAAGAGCGTTCTCTTATATTTCTTTACAGAGGGAGTACTTATTAGTAGGAAGGGGAATACAAGAGTGTTTATAATCAAGCAATGCTTGGACTGAAAAGAAACAGAGCAAAAGCTCTGATAAGAGAATACAGCACAGGTAACAACACAGCACTGCAAAGTACAAATACACCGCAGGAGCTTCACGGCTTAGTCGCAATGATGCAGCGAGTCGCAGGCCAGGCCTGGACGTTCTCGGTACCAGCAGCAGTATGATCAAAGATCCTGCGTTCTGCTCCTTCCAAATTCTTCAGTGAATTAGGATGGTAACCGTGTCAATCAGTTTGCAATGGCATGTTCGAGGTATATCTCCCCAGACCAGAGTGCCAGCTCTGCCTCGGATCAGCCCCTATAGCAGTTTCTAACTGCTATAAGTAGTCTTTTTTCATGGAAATCAAAGGAATTCAACCAAGTTTTTATGGATGGTAACCGTGTCTGGGCTGTTTGAATCGTCAGACATCATTCAATTATCCTCAAAGGAATTCAACCAAGTGTTTATGGATGGAGGGCCAAATTTAAGGAGGAGATGAACTTGGTCCGCCTTAGATTCCTCAAAAAGAAATATCCAGGATCCGACCGTGGATAGACAATCTTAGGTGGCTTTACTCTCATGTACTTCTAGCATAGCCTAGATTAGCTGTAGACTGGTAATACTCCCACGGTAAAGAAATATAAGAGCATTTAGATCACTATTTTAGAGAAAAAGAAGTTGATGAAAGGAAAATCAGGATAGGTAACGCGCGAACTTCATGCTGTAGCACAGGGCAGAGAAAATCAACGGAAGCAACTAACCTCTCCCATGCCCGTTTTCGACAAGTCTGGCCCACCCAAAACCCTCTCCCTCGCCCGTGTGCGTTCCCGCCCGACGCTAGGTGCCCGCATTCATGCCGCTGTAGAGCAGCCACTTCACATTGACGCTAGCCCAGAGCGGACGTGACCTCTCACTGGCGGCAGCATTGAAGCCTCGCCGGCTAAGGGCGCCGCCCGCGGCGTGTCCCCGGTGTCCGCACCTGACGCCTTCTCAATGTTGAAGATACTTTTATCGGACGGGACAGGACAGATATCTACCACACCTATTCAATGCCCGTTCGTCCTTCTGCCACCATTAAACAGGCTCGCCGGCTGAGGAACCAACTCCACCGCTCGCGCATTGACGCACCCGGACACTTGGCCTCACCGGAAACCGCTATTTAAGGGCGGCCACACAGACATCCGCCATGATCGCGGCCAGGAACGCGTTGTGGGAGAGCCTATCGACGGAGCAGAATCACGAGGTGGCTGCCCTTGTGGCATCCATGCAGAAACGCCATTCCGAGCGGATCGAGGTCGGCATTCCGGCCAGCTCGCCTGAGGTGTTCGACGACGACCCAACGATGCAAATGTGTTCTGACGACGACTCCACGATGGAGCTCGCGCCTGTGCATGTTGGCTTCATCATGGAGCAGGCGCAGATGCACTTCACTCCTGCCATGGAAGAGGAGCAGCCTGCCAGTGCCTATGTCGGTGTTTCGATAGGCGCAGGAGGAGCAACGATATAACATGTTCCTCCTCGAGCAGCATCGGCTAGCGGAGGGCCAAATCTATGTAGAGAGGAGGTCGTGGCTACGACGAGCGCACGAGCGAGGAGGCCGTGGCTACAATGGCCGTGGCGAACCCCAACTTCGTCGTGGAGTAGCGGGCGCTCTACGAGGCTTCACGTGCTCAAGCCGATGCTTGCAATGCAGACGTGGCGCAGCTGGACACGTAGGTGGTCCCGCTAGTGCAGGCGATCGATGACGAGAACGCCGTCAGCTGTGCATCCTATGCGCTGCCACCGAACTTTAGGGGTTGCATGTGGTAGGAGGACAGTGATGACCCGTCCACGTCCACCGGCGACGGACAAGTCGCAGACTCCGACGATGATGAGTAGGGCATGCGAGGCAGCGGGGGCTGCAGTACCAAATGGGTTGGTCCATCTCCCATTTTCTACTCTTCCTAGCTGGCTATCGCACCTTCTCTTCACAGGTTTTGCCAACCGCTGCTCATGGAGATGGCAGATGAAGCATGTGATCGTCGATGTGTAATACAAAGGAAGTGAACGATAGCCGATGACGTAGGCTAGGTTTAGGTCTGCCCGCAATTTTTTTAATGAAAAATATCCAAAATGTAATGAATGTGCTCTTGTTTAGATGGAAATTATCTGGTTTGCATGTAGTTCGTCCGGTTGAAATCCAGTTTAAAATGTATGCGGCTACGGTTGGATAACTGCCTCCCACATTAGTGTCTCCGGACTGGTCCCCCGATCCGTGGCAGGATGCAATGTCCGGTTTGGGATCAGCGTTGGAGAGATGCCCTTAGTTAACATTCCTAAAACTACTTTTTAGGGGTTATTTAGTTTGTGAGTAAGGTTGACTTAAGTTGCCACACCTAAGAGCATCTACAACCACATATAACTAATATGGGTTGCCATACGCTCGCGGATGCGGCCGGGTGATGGCCTGCAAGTGCATAGGGTTTAGTTATAGCTTTTTTGAAGTATGAGTATCGAACCCATGGGGAGCACATGAATGAGCCTTTTGTCTCTTGTAGTGTTCAAATAGCAGTGCATGCAAGTTAAATAGTAATATAATAGAAGTGGTGTAGCAAATAGTGAAGTAAATTGTAGCGGTAAAATAAAGTAACATGAGACGTGAGTGAAAGTTGTTGAAATCGATAGGACTAAGGCGTCCCAAAGAGTCTGGATTTCCCACTAGCATGGGTCTAACGAATGATACCTAAGCATAATGCTACGTCAATTCCCAAGCAACGTTGTATGTTTCTATTTGCGGACTGAGCCGGTACAGATACGTGCATACACGTAGCAGCTCTGTATCACATACGCCGCCACCATTCTTCTGCACTCTGGTTACCAAATGGTGATTAAGAGGAAAAAGATCCCTACGGAAGCAGTCTGTAAGCGGTCTCCGTTTATCCCCTGCTGCATTGATCTGGGATGAAGAGAGATAGGCCTTTGTCACTTACTACCTCCACAACCAGCCGGTTCACCAATAGTAATAACCTTCCGTTCAAAATTGGCATATGTTGGATGGTCGATTTCACCCAACATCAAGAAGACTATTAACATAAACATACAAAGAGGATATGAAATGCTAATACCAAACGATCTACTTCCTCCATCCATATATATATAGCGCCTAATGTGTTTTTTGATATTGTTTTGACTACTGATAAGGTTAATAGTATATGAGTTGTATAAGGAGAAAATTATATTATTGGAAGCTCCTTTTTAAGTATGAATTTGACGGTATGCTTTGTGTAACTTGCATTTCATATATTATTGCTCTAACGTGTGATCAAAGTTAGCCTCAAAAAACGCATTAGGCTCTATATAGATGGATAGAGGGAGTATTACACACTAGGTTTCCTCCATATCCTCAAGAACTATGGAAATTGCTCACACATCAAGGGCACAAACGAGATGAGATGAATCATGATGAAAATGATGATCTCACACAAATAACACAAGATTGAATACACTCCAACTATTGTATTACAAATAGATGAGGATGAAGTTATGGTGATGATGATGTAGCCTTCTTGATGCACTATTGCGATGACAGAGTCCTTGGATTGATTCCCCCTCCGGAGGCAAGGGTTCTGCCTCCTGGATGTGTTTTCTAGTGGCTCTCTTCATATGACCCCCGATCCAACTTCACGGGGTGGAAATAGTGGACAAGGAGATGTTGCTGGCATGCCATACGACCGCACGCGCTCATATGCTAGCCCGTCTTCTGCTCTGGACTACCGCATGGACTCCTTTCTTCTCCCTTTGCTTCATTATTTATGGTAGTCAATTATCACATTGGATGACGCTATTCCATCATAATTTCCTAGGATTCCATCCAAAGAGTAACATAAACATCCTGGAAAAACCGACAACAAAAGCAATGTGCGAACGCAAAAAAATCCACAAAGCCTACCATGTAGGCAAAAAATACTATCAAAATTATCATACATTTTTGACTCATCAACTCCCCCAAGCTTAGAGGTTTGTTCGTCCCCGAGCAAATACCGCCGCTTGTAAGAAAGAAGTCATGTGGATAACAAAAATGAAGCCCATTAGATGATTCAAGAATTCATGTCAGATAAACAATCATATTGTGCACTATCATTTCTCCATCTTAATTAGATGCTCATGAAGGCTTCGACACCTCTATGCGATAATTCACTCGTCTTTCAAACGAACAAGTTACACCGGCCTTCTAATTTTCTTATTCTGCTTCTCTTTAAAGATCCAAGACTATACCCATGTCGCCTCGAATTTAATTTTTAGGTGTGACATGAAAAGATAAACATGGTTCCTTGCATCAATAATGGGATTTTGCAAGCATTAGATATATTTCAAAAAAATTCTTACTGAAAAAGCAACTTGGTCTTTATTGTTTTTATTTTGCTTGGGTCACTAGACAATTGTCTTCAGCAAGTATTCCATTAGGAAAACTGAAATATAGGTGATTTATCTCATCTACTTGTTAACCTCCTCTATCCCATCAATACTAAAGATGTGGATGACTTATACTCATCTCTCTCAAGTGGGAGTACAATAGCACACAATTGAATTACATATCTAAGATAATTTCAAGAATATAATAATAGTGCATCCATCAAAACATCCATGACTTAGCGGATATAAGAATCTTTCCTCAATCGAAAGAAGCATGATTGTCCACTTTTATTCAACCGAACTAAAAACTTTTAACTGAAAATTAACTAGAAAAATGATAAGGGATACAAAGGGCTTCAAAATCCCTCCAAGCTTAACATGCTAAGCCAATTGGATTCATTTAGTCTCCTCTTTATTGTAAAGGTGTTCTCTTGAGGTGACGCTGGTGAGCATGTCGATGAGAAGCTTGTTGGTCACCTCCAAGTGTGTGATGCGAGACCTATATATCAGTATATGTGCAGCGTCTCATCTTGGTTGGCGATGATTCTCAGGCTCATATTCAGCATAGCCCGAGACAGAGGAAAGGTACCTCCTGCTGGCGCTGGTGGGTGAGGATGGAGAGGAGAGGGTGATGGAGATGGTCGCGTAGCAGTTTGGGTATGGCCAGTCAGGCATACGTCATCAGGATCCCCTGCCTACGACGGGCCACAGCTCCAGCGTATGGTCATCGCCATGTGCAGCAAGAGCAATGCCACATAGAATAGCTAACCAATGGGAAGAAGTAAGGAGTCGGAGTCTTGGTTGGCTCCTGAGCTAAACTCAACTGAACTGTACTTTCAGCAGTTACATGGACTTTCAGACACAACTAGTGCATTGCAAATTTGCAATATGGGATGTGGAAACACAAGATGAATGCTTAAATTCATAATGTCGACCGAACTGCCGTTCTTGGTGGCAATGATCGGGAGCATGTGCGCCGCAGCCTAAAGGCCATAAGATTGCCAATATTAAGTTATGTTTATCTTTTATTTTCTATGGCAACACGAAAGCATCAAGTGATTGTCATTATCAGAGAACTGAAGCTTAAGTTGACCTCGGTCGGTGTAACGCTGAAAGGCTCCACAAGAGCAGGATTGGCGAAGACACCCGGCAGGACATAGTCAGTGTTTCCCGTCAGGAACTCAAAATAAGATGTTGAAGCTAAAACATGGTTGATATGACATTTTGCAGTCCTTCGTCTTTGCGGTGAGGCGATAAATCTTCGGGACGTCGGCCTGGTTATGATGTTTGGGAAAGGCCACGCTTCCGTACAGATCATACTCGTCGACCAGCTTTAGGATTGTGGTGAGGACGTTCACATTGCCACGAGGCATCTCAGCGTTGTCATCTTTGTCCCCATGGCCAGAACCTGAAAACAGATTATGTAAATTTTGTTACCTACCACAAGATATTCAAAAACATGTTTTCTGGTTACTCCTTTCATCAAGGTAACAATGGTATGTGGATGATCTTTTGACATTTTGCTTTTGTTTTGTTGGGTCATTGTATGATGCCTTTCTTTGGTGTTGTACTTTTCTTTCTATCTAATGAAATACACGCAGCACTCCTGCATATAGTCTTTTTTTATCTTTTGACATTTGTTCATATAGACATGAAAAATTTAATTACTAAATGTTTATAACTGAAACAAAAAAATGGTTACGAAAGTTGTATAATTGACTTGTACTTACTCAAGTAAGACGTGTATAAGAAGGCAAGATATTGTTACTAAGTTTGCAAGTTACCTCACCGGGCGACATTCTCCAAATGTTTTGACAAGAGTAGTGATGTTCTTCTTCGAACCAGGCCTTGACAACGCTAGGATCATTGGCTTGCGAGGATTGGTCAGGAACTGCATCACCTATTACACGAGTTTCATGCAGAAATATTATGATAATTTTAAATGATGTATATTGAAATTGACACGGATCTGCATATGAAATTCGGAATCAGACACCAACCTCAGCCCAGATTCGGGGTAGTTGATTAATTACCCCTGCCACGTAGACAAAACCAGTGTTCCAAACCGCTAAAACCACACTCAGGGGGTGATCTGTTCAGTTTTGGATAGTTCAGCGGATTGAGATCCCGGTTTGTAGTTTAGGGGTGATGTGCTCCAAATGTGATAGTTTAGAGGGTGTTTACCCTTTCTTTCAATGTTTAACTTATTTATATTGAACTCTTTTACTTAATCGTAACTCATCTCATCATTGTGTGTGTGTGTGTGTCACTCTTACTGATACACTCTTCCATGTATCATTTTAAATTTTGTTTATCAAGTATATCTAACAAAATTAACAATTTTAACTACATGTATGTATATAAGGTCATTTATGTCATATAATTTAAATATTTATCACTACAAATACTATTTGGTGTGCTACATTTCACTATATTTTGTCATATTTTTATTAGATTGTGTGCTTATAATTATTACTAGATCATCGATAGCGCGCGTTGCTGCGCCTGTCTATTTGTATAATAAAATGGTATAGTCTTGATAAATATAGAGGCACAAAACATGTAACTTAAATTTGCATGAATTGAATAAAATTTGAAGAAAATCCACATGATTGGGACTACAGTGTCTCAATATAACTGAATTCCGCCATTGGAAGGTCAAATGTTTAAGACTAAATAGCAAATAATATCCAAGCAAAAAAAGTGCAAGTAATAGAGTATATGCAAAGAGGGAGAAAAACTGGCTAAGAAACATGGTCTCTTTCTTATGGTCTATAAATGAAATGTGAAGAACAAAACAATGGTTTAAGTGTAAGATACAATATTATGCATACTCACATATGCAATTGTCTAAATCTTTCTCTAGCAACCGCAACAGGGAGATTGAAAAAGGATTTCTATTTTGTGTCACCAATCAGGCGAGGCTCCAAGCATACATAATTGTTTAAATGTGGTACCACCATACTGATCTTTCAAGCCGCGGACCTGCCAAAATGATATTTAGAGCATGGAACAAGGAAATAGAAAAATCAACCACGAAAGAATGAGATGACACTAAGCAGAATATCATCTCGATAAATAAAGGCATCAGGAAAATTCATTCCATGATAAATGTAAGTTTTCATGCCTCATTGGCATGCAAGATATACCTTGCGTAGCCTCACGACGCAAAATTACAAAAGTTGCACTGATACATAGACTCCCCTTGAACTGAATAAAAGAATACAATATACCAGACCACTAAATCCATGATAATCACTTATAAGTATGATTATTTATTACTCTGTTAACTAAAATGACTTCATTACTTGTGAAAATAATATGCAATGGGTTACAACTTACAAACCAGATACATACCTTCGATAGAAATTTCTCAAGCCCAAGATAATATGCCTTCACAACATTCTCCAACGCCTGAGCTTCTTTTCCACTACTACCAGGTAAGGACATAAGTAATACTGTTAGATGAAATTTTCTATGGTAAAAATTGCAACACAATCAATCAGATAACGATCCATAGTCAACGTAATGTTTGCGTACGTGTCAACTTGTTCTCACCCTAATAATACCAGGCTGCTAGTAAAACAAAACATATATAACTATAAAGAAGGTAGATTTTGGAGCCTTCGTACCAAGTGAAAATGACACCCACAATTTCACCAACATATTTACTAATCTTTTGCGTAGCTTTTTTTCATTACAGAAAATAACATGCATAAAGATCAACTACTTGGTTCTTCTCAATTTTTTATTACGAAATCACTAAGGTGGTGCCTTGTTACATGGAATGAGGTCCGAGAAGTTTCAAACTTCATGCTCTTCTTGATCTGTTTTCACATATCCATGTGGAGGCACAATTCAATCCAGCATGAACAAATTCAACAACCTGAACCAGAAAAAGGAAAAAAAAATCCATAGACAATAATGTAACCTCTCTGTAAAGTTGCGCTAATACCTTCACTCTCCCTACCTAGACATGGAAAGAGTCCTTGGGTGGCTAACTCCATTGGCTTGGCACTCTTCTCCTTGCCCTTCTTGCACTAACCATCATCGCGAGCGGTCACCCTTCTTGCACCTATTGGGATTCCATTCATTTTGCTCCTCTGCCTGAAAGACATAATTCATGCAGCCTAGTCGTTAATGGCATGCAACAAGGGATCGTCCCAATTAGTGAAAAAATTGAGGCTCGCCTGTCTTCAGTCTGTCTAGCTGGCCTTCCAAACTTGAGTCCTGGAACAACCAGAGGAAGGTGTAAAGTGACAGCTTGAATGAAAATCACTACAAAGGGTCAAATAAATCATTTCTTCTTTCTGCAGGGACACGGGTAAAACATTTCCATGGTGCAAGGAATTAGCTAAGAGTAGCAATAGTCCACCAAGACAAAAATGGTGCATCCAACCATGAAGCAACATATATCGCAAAAGATGCTCAAGTCTCTTATGAATTTTGATAACCTCTTCTATCTTTCTTAATAGGAAGAATTGTGGCAGTAGCAGCCTCATTATGCAATATCAGTATCACTGATCTATGGAATTGTGTATAGATTAGCATTTCATAATTATAATCGTAAACTACTTAAAAATTAAGTATTCTACAGGATATGGTAAATAATACAATTAGTTCAGTTCTATAAGACCACAGTATTGTAGCTCCATGTCATAAGCAAGCATGAATTAACGCTAAATCTTGGTCAGACACGACTGCATTGAGGAAAAGGAATGTAGCATGTTCACCTCCAACTTATAGTGAATATGGGTGAAGAGAAGAAATAACAGATAAAGTATAATCAGTAGCAAATCATTTCCCGTTCGAACCACTTTACCTCATGCAAAAATGTCCTTGAAGCAAAAATTACTACATGCTCTTTCACTCAAAGAAGACTTACTCGCCCCCTCCGCCACCAACCTCACCAACAAAATGGAATCTCAATGACTGCATCGGCCTCAAGTTTCAGGTGCACTGTGCAAACATCTTGCTTGCAAATGCAGGTTCTTGTTAGAAATGCCAAGGATAAGATTCAGTTGAAAAACAAAATTCACAAGTCAAATAGTAGCAGAATTATAAGTAAACATGCATCCACCTTCCTTGACAAACATGGTACCATATTGTTTATTTCCCTTCAGGTTTCAACCTAACCATGGTCCTGTTATTTGATTATAGAAATTATACAAATAAAGTTGGATGCTCAGTCGCTCATAGCCATACCCATATAAATGCTACCAAGAATGAAAACCTATCAATCATCCGGCAGATGCCTAGTGACTTGTCAACTAAAATAGAAATAAGTGGCATACATGACAGATTGAAACCTAGAAGCAGGCACAAAAATCTGTAACCCCAAGAGAAAATCCAGGAAGGGAAAAGGTAGATCACGATTGAAACCTATCCATGATTATTTTTCTCTCCTTGGTTGTCCACAGTCATCAAAGGAATTGGTATGTACTCGTACCTTGTCTACTTGAGCCGTCATATGAGCACTCTATTCCCAGATCGAGCGCCACCTCGCCTGCTCGCCATTGAGAATTCTGGTTAAAATCCTCCACTACCATGAATCAACCCCGCTCCACTCTCTCTTTCTCCCTCTCCCTCTCCCTCTCACTCTCTGACCAGGGCGAGACTGGGAGGATGCATGCATGGGAGTAGGGAGTGAGGAGTACGTCGAGCACGCGACGGCGTACCTGTCTTCGTGCACACACGCTGGTGGAGACGGCAGCCAGCGCACGGCATGCCGGGAACCTTCTTCCGCCACCATGTCATCACCACGCGGACGGGCGCCAGTATCCTCTCGGCGGCGACCAGCCTCGCGCCCCCTCTTTCTCTTCCTTTCGCTGTCATTAGGGGTTCCTTCTTCGGTCGCTCTTCTGTGCAACATCGCGGCCACAAGGCCTATCTTGCCGCCGCCGCTGCCGTCACCGCTCGCCTTGGTTAGGGTTCGCGAGCACACCAATCGCTCCCTCGCTTCGGCTGGTGGCTATGCTAAGTGGGCTGTTTGGCCCAGTTAACCACGTTACTCCAAAAATGTTATGGGAGTAGCTGCCCCACGAAGCTGCGGGAATGGAAGCATCTAGAAAAATTCGCTGCGCATCCAACAGCCAGGGACGCTCATTACGTGAAATCGAACGGCTCCCAAGGCTAATGGCCTGAGGGAGCTCCTAGAGTGCCCAGTTATAATGTTTTTAAATTGTATAGTGGATTTCACCAAAACCTAAGCAAGCAAAAATATTACACTATTTTCTAAAATAGTTTATTATTCTTAGTGTGAGTTTGCCATTATGGTAGACTACGGTAATCCTAATTAGATAATTATATTTTGTCTACTTTTTGACCTTTTGTGGCTAACTTTCTGTAGATAAAATATGCACAAGATAACACAATTCAATAATAGCAAACTAAGCATGTGTATGTAATGTATCTGATTTATGTTTCTTAATGCAGTATGGTGTATTAATGTGCGCCCTTGTTGATATAGTATTTTCAAGGTTAGGTGCAACTCAGTGGAGATTGTAGAATGTATGAGATGTTAACAATATTTATTTTGTGTGATTAATGTGTACCTGATCAAGCTTTGAAACAATCACACACATGTTGTATGACTTTTGTTATGTTTATGCGCACTTGGAAGTACTAGAGTAATCACACATTTTATTGATAACAAACAACGTTACATGAAGAAACAAATATAGAGCATAGTTGTCCTCAAAACATTATAGACAGGACCAAATATATGACATAGTGCAATAGTACTTTAAGCCGTGTATATAATGACTCAACAGAAATTAACTTTGGAGAGTCTACATGTTGCACGCTTTAAACGTCAAGACTTGTGCACGGCCGCCATTCTTTCAAATTGTCACTTGTCGCTTACACCATGAATCCATGTTTGTAACTTTTGTTAATCTTCAAAAAAAACACAAAGTCAAAAAGATGAATTCCAAAAGATGTTCATGACTTCTACAGAATGATTACAATTTTAGAAAAAGATCATGAATTTTTTTTAATTATGAAGCTTAAAATGTTTATGGATTTACAAATGTTCACAAATTTTTAGAAAAAATGTTCAACATGTATTAATTTCTTTTCAACATATGTTAAAAAATTCACGAACTTTTAAAAATTGTGAAACTTAAAAGTATTTATGGATTGAAAAATGTTAACAAATTTTTGAAAATTAAACGAGTAAGAAAAAAATGTTTAACATGTATTTGAATTGTTTTTCAACATATGTTAAAAACTTCAACATGTATTTGAAAAAAAGTTCAATGTTTATTTAAAAATGTTCATCATACATTAAAAAAGTATTCTTGTATAAAATTAATTTATAAAATGATAATGTAAAAGGCTGAAAGGAAAGGAGAGGAAGAACCCGGGTTCCTGAAGAAACCACAAAAAACTTGGCTGGAAAGTTCCGTCCGCATAAAAACCGGGATGGCAGTAAAGAAACACATATATACGCTGAAGTATCTATGGGTGATTGGCCCGTATCGCTCACTGCAGGCTATATATAACAATTGTATATGTAATTCCTACCGAATCAAAAGGTGAATTACATCCTGAGCACACAGAGCCTAATAAGCCCAGGGAAACAAAAATTCATTATACAGGCGAGAATAAAATTCATACGTGAAAAATGGCCCGCAAGGCGCCCGTTAGCCACTAGTGTGTTACAAAACCGTACGGACCCCGCAAATTGACCCGGGGAGACTATTATAGAATCTCACATTAGGTGAGATCAATTTAGTTATTTATTTGAAAATACAAAACATGTTGAAACATTCTCAAAAAAAATTGTAGACACAAATCAATGTTTGATCTACAAGCTTCAGCTCCTAATTTGACCTACACTAATAGAACAAAAAAAATGACAAAATTGCATATGAATAATGTCAAAATACTACTCACCCAAAGTTGCCATTATTCAGAATTTTTTGGAATGTCTTCTTAATATGAATTTTTGCGGTTGATCTCACCTAATGTGAGATGAGATCCTATACTATTCACCCAAAGTTGACTCTGTTTTTCTTGATAGCGACATGATAGCGACAATTTGTGGATGTATTGACTAATGCCAAAATGTCGGGACATGAGAGCCTATCGTCCACGGACATACCTACCCTGCCTTACTCATCTGACCTTGTCACATAGCCTTTCCAAACTCACTCGTCTTGTCATTTTGGATGATTTTCCTCTGTCACGCTATAAAAGCATATATGACAAGTGCTC
>NC_041381.1:690133471-690155707 GCF_002162155.2 Triticum dicoccoides | reverse complement strand
GGGGGGGGAGGGTTCAGATCATGTCTCCCTCCTCCTCTGCTTCTCTCGTAAATTCTCTTCCCAGTACAGCCATTCGTACGTACAAACTATCTGTCTAGGGTAGGGAGCACACAAGACTAAGATGATGAGCTGAAGCAGCAAAAGGCATCAAGAGAAACAACATGGAGAAACCACTCAACTTGCACAATTTGTATATCACCAGATATCTTAACGACGACGACTAGCGTAACAAGAATAACGTCAGCATAGTAAATTCATAACCAATATAGCAGGCATCAGCTAGAAGTATATTGTATGCAGGGGAACATCATCGCGATAAATCATAAGGTAGGTAGGTAGGCAATTTTCCATAACTCAAAATTTTGATCTAAGCTTCTATCTTTCTCTCTCCCTCTCCCAATAGCTGCCTCGATCATCAGCGACTTCAGGGACTCGACTCGCTCCTGGCAACAAACCAGCTGGGTCTCCACCATCCAGAAAGTCACTAGCAAACAAGATTTTGAAGTCTTGTGTGGGAAAATAAAATACCCTACTGATTTTCTTGTTCTTGGTTCCCCACAAGATGACTTTTGTCCCATTATCTTTGATAGACCTCTCTTGAACACCGTTAATGCTAGAATAGATTGTGAGAAACAAATTGTCGGTGTTAGCTTTGGTGATGAATCTCATGAATTTAATTTTTCCAAGTTTAGTAGAAAACCTCATAAGAAAGATTTGCCTAGTAAGGATGAAATTATTGGTCTTGCTGCTATTGTTTTACCTTCTACTGATCCTTTAGAACAATATTTGCTAGACCATGAAAATAATTTGCATATGCGTGAAAGAAATGAAATTGATAGAATCTTGTTCGACAACAACCTCTGCTTAAACATAATCTGCCTATTGAAACTCTAGGAGGTCCTCCTCCACCTAAAGGTGATCCTTTGTTTGAATTAAAACAATTGGCAAACACTTTGAAATATGTTTATCTTGATGAGAAAAAGATATATCATGTTATTATTGGTGCTAACCTTTCAGAACATGAAGAAGAAAGATTATTGAAAGTTCTAAGGAAGCACCGAGCTGCTATTGGATATACTCTTGATGATCTTAAGGGCATTAGTCCCACTCTATGTCAGCACAAGATTAATATGGAACCTGATGCTAAACCCGTTGTTGATTACCAACGTCGGTTAAATCTGAAAATGAAAGAAGTGGTAAGAATGGAAATATTGAAACTTCTGGAAGTAGGTATAATCTATCCCATAGCTAATAGTAGATGGGTAATTCCTGTTCATTGTGTCCCTAAGAAGGGAAGTATAACTGTTGTTCCTAATGATAAGAATGAACTCATTCCACAAAGAATTTTCACAGGCTATAGAATGGTAATTGATTTTAAAAAAATAAATAAAGCAACTAGAAAAGATCATTACCCTCTGCCTTTTGTTGATCAAATGTTAGAAAGATTATCTAAGCACACACATTTTTGCTTCCTTGATGGATATTCTGGTTTTTCACAAATACATGTTTCTCAACCTGATCAAGAAAAGACCACTTTTACTTGTCCTTTTGGAACTTATGCTTATGGACGTATGCCTTTTGGTCTATGTAATGCACCTGCTACCTTTCAAAGATGTATGACTGCTATATTCTCTGATTTTTATGAAAAGATTGTTGAGGTTTTCATGGATGACTTTTCTGTTTATGGTAAGTCTTTTGATGATTGTTTGAGCAATCTTGATCGAGTTTTGCAGAGATGTGAACAAATAAATCTTGTCTTGAATTGTCAGAAGTGCCACTTTATGGTTAACGAAGGTATTGTTTTGGGCCATAAATTTCTGAAAGAGGCATTGAGGTGGAAAAGGCCAAGGTTGATGCAATTGAGAAGACAAGAGGGAGACACGCCTAATATCACGCGGTGAGAGAAAAATTTCACTGCTCATTGCTCCAACCATCCATTTTATCCAACGACCGAGAACAATCAGGAGAACAATCCGACGGTCCAGAACGCCTCAAGCACGAGATAGGATGGCCGAGAAGCTCTGAGCTCAGAGGAGGGTCAGGTTCAGACGGGAATATAACCTTGGATACACTACTCATTACATCACCATCAACTTTGCCGTTCCTCCTCCCCTGCCCCAACCAACATCATGGCCTCTGACGACGACCGGTGCTCCATCGCTGGCCCCTCCCCCGCCGACAAGTGGTGCCGTTGCCACTCCGGCGTCCTCCAGTTCGTCGACGACGGCCGGTGTCGACGACGACGACAACCTCGACGACGATGACGGTATGGAACCCTACCCACATTGGTTACCTGGGGTTGCTGCCCCGCCTTGCTCGCTGATGATTTGCCTAATCCTCTGTTTATCTAATCCTCTGTTTGCTCCAAATGTGATAGTTCAGGGGGTGTTTACACTTTCTTTCAATATTTAACTTATTTATACTAAATTCCTTTACTTAACCATAACTCATCTCATCATTATGTGTGTGTGTGTGTCATTCTTACTGATACACTCTTCTATGTATTATTTTAAATTTTGTTTATCAAGTATATCTAACAAAATTAACAATTTTAACCACATGTTGTATATAAGGTACATTTATGTTATATAATTTAATATAATTTAAATATTTATCACTACAAATACATTTTGGTGTGCTACATTTCACTATATTTTGTCATATTTTTATTAAATTATGTGCTTATATTTATTATTGTACATTTGATTTCACCAAAATTTAAGCAAGCAAAAATATTACATTATTTTCTAAAATAGTTTTATATTCTTAGTGTGAGTTTGCCGTTCGGTAGACTACGGTAATCGTACTTGCATAACTATATTTTGTCTATTTTTTGAAAAGAATTAACCTTTTTGTGGCTAACTTTCTATAGAAAATTATAAAATATGCACAAAATAACACAACTCAACAATAGCAAGCTAAGCCTGTGTATGTAGTGTATCTGATTTATGTTTCTTATTGCATTATGGTGTATTTATGTGTGCCCTTGTTGATAGTATTTTTAAATACTATCAAGATTTGGTAGAGTGTTTTGAAGTGTATAATTGGGGTGGGGGGCTTGGTGGAAGTTTCCAGAGTAAAAAACTGTCAAGGTTAGGTGCAGCTCAGTAGAGATTGTAGAATGTATGAGATGTCAACAATATTTATTTTGTGTGATTCAAATGTGTACCTGATTGAGCTTCGAAACAATCACACACATGTTGTATGACTTTTTTTATGTTTATGTGCACTTGGAAGTACTAGAGTAATCACACATTTTATTGATAAAAAACAATGTTAGATGAAGAAACAAATATATGACATAGGGAGCAGTTGTCCTCAAAACATTGTAGACAGGACACCAAATATATGACATAGTGGAGTAGTACTTTAAGCAGTGTCTATAATGACTCAACAGAAACTCACTTTGGATGTTGCACGCTTTAAATGTCAAAACTTTTGCACGGACGCCATTCTTTCAAATTGTCACTTGTTTCTCACACCACGAATCCATGTTCGTAAGTTTTATTAATGTTTAAAAAAACCACAAAGTCAAAAAGATGAATTCCGAAAGATGTCCATGACTTCTATAGAATGATTACAATTTTATAAAAAGTTCATGAAATTTTAAAAATTGTGAAACTTAAAAATGTTTATGGATTTACAAATGTTCATGAATTTTTAAAAATTAGACGAGTAAAAAAAATATTCAACATGCATTAATTTCTTTTCAACATATGTTAAAATATTCATGTCATTCTAACAATTGTGAAACTTAAAAATATTTATGGATTGAAAAATGTTAACAAAATTTTGAAAATTATAAGAGTAAGGAAAAATGTTCAGCATGTATTTGAATTTTTTCAACATATGTTAAGAAAAATCAATGTGTATTTGAAAAAAGTTCAAAGTGTATTTAAAATATGTTCTTGTATAAGAAAGAACCCGGGTTTCTGAAAAAAAAACTTGGCTGGAAAATTCCCTCTGCATAAAAACCGGGATGGCAGTATCTATGGGTGATTGGCCCGTATCGCTTGCTACAGGCGATATATAAAAATTGTATATGTAATTCTTGCCGAATCATATGGTCAATTACATCCTGAGCACACAGAGCCCAATAAGCCCAGGTAAACGAAAATTCATTATACAACCGAGAAAAAACTCGTATGCGAAAAACGGCGCGACAAGGCGCACGTTAGCCGTTAGTGCGGTACAAAACCGTACAGACCCCGCAAATTAACCCCGGGAGAGTATTATAGAATCTCACATTATGTAAGACAATTTATTTATTTTTTAAAATCCAAAAAATGTTCAAACATTCTCAAAAAAATTATATGCACAAATCAATGTTTGATGCACAACCTCAAAAAGTTTCAGCTCCTAATTCAACCTACACTAATAGAAACAAAAAATATATAATTGGACGTGAATAATGTCAAAATACTATTCACGGTAAGATGCCACTATTCACATTCGAACTTGTCTTTTCTGAATCCCTAAATGTACATTGAGTTTTGAGCTGAATCTTTTCAGAGTTGTAGAGGTATGTTGTCAAATAATTTCAGAATTTTCGGAATGTCTTAATATGATTTTTTGTGGTTGATCGCAACTAATGTGCCTCTATTTTTCTTGATAGAGGCCATTTGTGGACGTATTGACAAATCCCAAAATGTGGGGGACATCAGAGCCCATCGTCCACGGACGCAGTCAGCATCCACGCCTTGTGACATACCCCTTTTCCAAACTCACTCTCCTTGTCATTTTGGATGATTTTCCTTTGGAAGCAGAGAAGAGCAGCAATGGCCGCCTGGAGAAGGAAGGATGAGACGGTGGAAGCATACCTCTTTATCGGCGCCGGAGGCGACAGAGGTAAGGTCCCCAAGGGGTACCTCCAGCTGCCGCCCGTGGGCGAGGATGGGGAGGGTGGTGGTGCGCATCGGGGCGCTCAAGGAGGCGGCAGTCCTGGAGATGGCCGCAGAGCAGTTCGGGTACGGCCAGCCGGTCGTCCTCAGGATCCCCTCCAGGGTATGGTCACCGCCATGTGCAGCAAGAACAATGCCACATAACTCTGTTGATGGGAACAAGGAGACGGAGACTTGGTTGGCTCCTGAGCTGAACTCAACTGAACCTGAAACTTGACTGCACGCACGGTGCAGCAGACAAGAGCAAAACTATCTGTCTAGGTAGGGGGCACACAAGACCAAGTTGATGAGCTGAAGCAGCAAAGGCATCAAGAGAAACAAGATAGCGAAACCGATACTCAACTTGCACAATCTGTATATCACCAGATATCTTAACGACGACGACGACTAGCGTAACAAGAATAACGTCAGCATAGTAAATTCATAACCAATATAGCAGGCATCAGCTAGAAGTATACTGTATGCAGGGGAACATCATCGCGATAAATCATAAGGTAGGTAGGTAATTTTCCATAACTCAAAATTTTGATCTAAGCTTCTATCTTTCTCTCTCCCTCTCTCAATAGCTGCCTCGATCATCAGCGACTTCAGGGACTCGACTCGCTCCTGGAAACAAACCAGCTGGGTCTCCACCATCCAGAAAGTCAGCAGCAAGCGAGCCCCAGGGTCTTCAAAAGGCAATCGACCAATCTTCTTCATGTGTGGCCTGCAAACAGCACAGCAGACAATATGGTTAGCAAGATAAATGGGTAAAAGGCGTATGCAACCCATCTCGAGAGCTAGCTAGAAGTAGGGTGAAAATGTTTGATGGTAACTAATGACCTAGAAAGACATGAAAGGTTATGCCAATTTGCTTCTCTGATAATTCTAACTCATGCTAGGATAACAATCAGGTTTGTGGCTAGTTACTTTGTGAACATGTGCTTGATAAATATGTTTCTGCGGGCAAAGAACATTAAAACGGTTGTGCTTTTCTAATTTCAAACGAAAATATGGTTCATGAATTTATTTTTTATCAGAACCAGAATACTACTCCCTCCGTTCCTAAATATTTGTCTTTATAGAGATTTCAACAAGTGACTACATACGAAGCAAAATGAGTGAATCTACACTCAAAAATATGTCTATATACATCCGTATGTGCTAGTCCATTTGAAATCTCTAATAAAAAGACAAATATTTAGGAACGGAGGGACTAGTATATATATTAGAAACAAAGAGATGGCAGCTGCAGAACAAAGACCATCCTGATCAAGAAAACAGCAAGCCTGGTGATAATAAAAACATGGCATGCATCACCTGTAACGTTGACAGCCTCTAGTCTAAATACTGAAGGATAGAAATGACATCATATATAAGACACTCTGCCCAAGTTGCATTATCTACGCCACAAACTGACAAAAGCAACCTAAGCGCATGCCACTGGTTCCACAACGAAGATATAATCTGACAGGATTGTGGTAAAAATAACTACAGCACGCCATGGACATGGACTCATGCATAATGTTCATGATCAACATTGAATAACAAAACATATACAGGAAATGTAAAAGACAACACTCAGGATCAGATACAGGACGACATGGGAGAAATGTAAATGGCATCAAAGGTCAAATGAACGTATCTAGTATAGAATAAATAGAATAATGCTGTTCAAAGACTAGCTTCTCTTAGCTACTAATTGCAAAAGTACCTCAGTGGTGATCTGTTTCTACTCCGCCTTCTTGGTCCGGAAGTTTGACCTCATTGACGCAATTTTTTTCTTGCACTGCACCACTGTTTTACCAGGGACAGCAGCAGCTACTCGCTCCCATCTTTGGTTTGCATCCTTGGGAAACGCCTTCAAAGCTTGAACAACGGCCAGCACCTGGGCCTCTGACCAGGCATCTGGATCTGTTGCAGAAGGTGCTTCTTCCAGGACAGGATCAGCACCAGTTTTCTCCTTAGCTGTCTGACTGCTGCTGGCAGCAGGTTGTTCAGCCGCCTTGGATGGTTCAGTGCCAGTTCCCACAGTTGAACCACCAGCCGTCTCATCTCTTGTGGAAAGAGGCGATACAATAGATGGAGCTGCTTTGCGTTTCTCAAGGAACGAGTCAAAAGCTTTAGCAGAGTCTGGCTTCTGCAGAAGAATGGTTTTCGTGGCCTTCAAAATCTCGTCAGCAGATCTACCAGTACCAATAAACTCTGAAATAACCTCCCACCTCTTGTTAGTTCCCTTCGGATACTTATGTGTAGCTTTCCTAAGCAATTCAACCTCTTCCTTTCCCCACTCTTTCTCTTTTTTCTCATAGTTGCCTAGTGTAATGACTTGTGGGGCTGTGGATTTTGGAGTGCCTTGTGGGACAGTGGATTTTGGAGTAGAATCCGCCACACCATTGGCATGAATTTTCTCTTCTTGTGAGGTATTCGAGGAGTTTTCTTCTTTGCTCAGTGCACCTCTCAGCAACCTGGCCCTTTCAGCTGTATCCTTGTCCTCCATAATATCACAGAGTTTCTTCAACTGTTCAAAATCATGTGATGTGCATACTGTTTCAACATCCTCCTTTGACAGACTGAAGTGGGACTCCTGAACTACCTGACCCACAAGTGCGCGCAGGCGATTTTTCTCTTTGCGTAGCAACTTCTTCTCCTTTTCCTTCAACTTCTTTCGAATGTCAGCAGCTGCTGCGGCTATCTTCGCCTCCTCTTCTTTCCTCTTCCTTTCCTCTTCTGCAGCCCTTGCAGCTTCCTCCTCCTGCAGTTTCTTGGCCATGTATTTTGCCTCCTTTCTCCTCTGTTTCTCAGCCTTCTCCTGCTCCTTTCTCCTCTGGATCCTTGGGTCTTTCCTGTACGCATTGTCAACAAGATTACGTACTCGCGTATACTCTACCTTTTTGGCCTTCTCTTGTATCTTCGCATTCTGCCTCTCCATCCATCTCTTGTGTTCACGAGACTCAGCTTGCTCCAAGTCATACTCATCTTCATGTGGAAATTCCCTCCAACTCTTGAAGTTATACCAGAAATTGTAGAACTGGTCAACATCCACTACAGGAGTAGCATCATCTCCCAAAGAAGGAATCGGCTGGGTAACAGACCATCGGCCATTCCTCATGAAGGCTGGTCCAAAGACCTTAAAGAAGTCTTGCGGTGCACAGTCAGTTGGGATATCATCATCAAACTCATCAGTTGAGTCAAAAATCCTTCTCTTGGTAGGATCCATGAGGACCTCGTAAGCTTCCTGTATGGCCTTGAAATGGCTCTCTATCTCATCCTTCTTTGCTTGCTTTGCTGCCTCTGTGGTCTCATGGAGAAGAAGAGCAGCCTGCTTGTCTGGATGATGTTTAAGAGCCATGTCACGGTAACTCTTCCGAATCTGATCTTCGGTGGCCAAGAACCGCAAGTTGCCCAATCCAAGCAATGCATAGTGATCTTGTTGTTGACTTCCAGAACCAGACTTCTTCTTTCCTTTGCTGCTGAAGTTATCTGAACCAGCAGAAAAATCTTGGCTCTTGTCATCTGATGACACACTACGATCATCAGTTTCAGTGTCTTCTTTCTCATCAAGACCACGGAGCTTCAGTGCCACCGCATGGAAAGAATGACCAGCAGGTTCATACTTGGAAGCTTTTACAGGCAGGCAATTAGATGACACATACAAAGGCACGCCATCTACTATCTCCGGAGAGTAAGTGATCAGAAGACAAGTCCTCTTAGAACCCATTGAACAGTGTAGTCAGGTTACAAACAGAAACTCCTCAATCCAGATGCAAACAACTGAGCCTCAGTATTATACAACCTGCACTCCTGCAGAAAATCATGAAACTATTAGATAATTAAATAGCACTTACATACTAAAAAAGGGAGACAGCGAATATGAGCAATTATAAAGTATAAAGTGGAGAATTGTATCCATGTGAATTTAAAGAGCAAGGCACTTGACAACCAACGCATATACAGCAGCAGTAGTATTTGGTACTCCCAATCTTTATGGTTTATTGTGCACATCTCTAAAAATAATTTAATCAAGGCAACAAGAAACCAAAAAAAGGATAAAAACTGGCCAACGCACGTGCTAGTTCCACCTCCCCTTCTTGATTCTCCCATCTGGAAGGACTTAATTCTCTAGCGCATGCGCCCAAATTCCTCGAGAACTGCCCATTTAATGCAATGTCGCGCGTTGGCAACTCAAAGGAAACTACCCCCGCAAATGCGAAACTCAACCACTCCCACGTCATCGCTGAAACAGCTGGGAGATCTGAATGTGTTGTCGTATCTGGAAGGCCTCCGGCGCGCTTTATTTCCTCCATCGGCAACGGCTGGCATGCAGCATACTCATAGCGCCGCACTTCCCAATTAACGCGGCGCAAGAAACAGGGGGAAGGGCGGCGCGTGGGGTTGGAGAATTAATTAAACATCTACCACATGCCTTATACAAGATGGAGAAAGTGATTTTTCAGCTGTGGCTACACCGGAAGCAGCCAGTTTTGGACCGTCTGTGGTGGCAAAGCTACTGCTTTGTTAGGCAGCAGCGGATATGGCCAAGAATATGCGTTTGGCAAACTTGCTGCCAAAGAGCAAGACGCCCTCCTGCACTATTGGGGTTTTCCTTGTCCCATCTTCCCATATGCCACACAGAAATTCTAGGACAACCGAGCTAAATACTTACTGATCCATATAAGCACGGATCGACGGCAGGCGAGCATCATCAATCAAGGGAGTAACACGCAGATTAGACAACTATAGAGGAGACGCGGACAGCATCAATGGAGTAACACCACCCAGCTCAGACAACTAGGAGACGCAAGTAGTAGCGAACTCTAAAGCAATCGAGCGTATCTCCCTCGGCCGGGAGCGGATCTAGACCGTGCGCGCCGAGAAACCGCGGAGCCTCGAGCAACCAATCGGTGGACGGACGGGAACAAGCTCATACCTCAAAAACCCGGGACGGCGGCGGACGGGGCGGAGACGGGGGAGCACGATCGATTCGCCGCGACGAGGAGAGGGGGCGGACGGAGACGACGGCCGCGCCGCGCGTGGAGGAGGAGGGGTGAGGGGGGCTGGATGGCGGTAAGGTAGGGCGCGGCTGCGGCGGCGGCGGCGGAGCAGGGGAGGGGGGAGGAGGAGAGATTTAGTAGAGCTGGGCTGGGGTTGGGGGTGGGGTAATAGGGTTCGCGTCCCGCGTCCGTCTCTCCTCTCTTTCTTCTGCTTCTGGTGGCGGCGCCCCCACGCTATCGACCGACCCGTGTGGGTCTTGGGGACCTCGCTGCCTGGGCCTCCACAACAGCTGGGCTCCGCTGGGCCTTGCAAGGTCAATTCCTCCTACTCGTCGTAGGCAGCCTGATTTTTTTTTGTCTCCAAAAAGAATTAGACTCGAGAAAAACCTAATTTCTATGTGCCTAAAAAAAACTAAATTCTTTTTTTTTGCCTGAAAAAAGAACCTTGAGTTCTGTGTCCATCTCATTACCAATAGCTTTCCTTACAGCGTGTTTGGCGAGCTTAATTATTTATATTTTTTGAAGAAGAGACACCCAGGAAACATCATGTATCTGGTTTATCGAAGAAAACAACAAGCGGTGCAATCGAAGAACAGCAAAGACACAAAAATGACATGTGAAAAATAAAATTACATCACAAACCATAATGATTGCATTCTTCCTTTGCGCTAGTGTAGGAATGATAATTTAACGTGTACAGAACATACCCTTCTTTCTTCTAAGATCGGCTCCTCACGTAACATTTACGTTAAGCCACATCACCCATCACACCAAAAGAATGATTGCTTGATTATGTCGACCTAATGCAACATCAGCATTAAGCCGCATGATACTAAAAGGAATGATCATTTGATTATATTGAGATTAAATCAAGCCTTGTGGATCTTGATTGCTAGGCCTACGAACAGTCATGTCGTTTGGTTACAAGACACGTCACTTGGTGAAACAATGTCTGTGTGTACAAGACACGTTCTTTGGTAATAAGATGTCTCTTCATGGAAAGAAACGCTTCTTGGTAAAATGATGTGTCTTCATGGAAACGCGTGTTAGAACAAAATGGAAAAAAGCACGGTGATTTTTGGATTAACATGCTCAAAAATCCGGTTTGTAACTTCCCAAAAGTTGCATTGCTTTAATTGTGCCAGACTAACGTACCAAACTTTAACATTTTAATTTGTTTGTACACTTCAACAACATTTGAACTTGGCAACTCTATGCTTAAAAAAAATACAAACTCTATATAAAAATATGTCAAAGTACACTCACTAAAAACATCCAATAATATTCACAGCAAAGTGCGGGCTTTACACTAGTAATTTATTACTCCCTCTGTCACGAAATATAGTATTATATCTTTTTATAAGTCAAATTTTGTACACTTTGATCAAGTTTATAGAAAACTAGATGATACCTTGTGCGTTGCTGTAGGAATCATTTGCAATATTTTTTGATGAGATATGATTGTGCAGAGTATAAATTTTTAGGTTAATAACATGTGGCCAAAATTTAAAATACATACAATTTATTATATCTAAGTATGTATAGTTGTAAAGTATTTATTAAAATAGAAGTAGAATAGTATAATGAAAAACATTTTCCCATGCATGGTTGCATTTTGAGGTGGACCTTATCCCATACATAATTGTATGATGATGTGGCATGCTTGCATGTTGAGATAAACAAATTAGTGCGGGTGGCTCTCTTAGGTATATAGTATTTTGCTGCCATCTAGAATACCAAATAAATATCATTAGATTCATCGTAAAAATATTTCATATGGTATATATTTGGTATTGTAGATATGGGTAATATTTCTTTAAAAACATGGTCGAGGTTTGTGGAGATTGACTTCCACAAAAGTCAATGGCCACTATGTTTTGGGATGGAGGGAGTATTTAGTTGGGGGCGGGGGGAGGGGGGTGCAAAGGACCTAAGGAGGCAAGAGTCAATTCCCATGTGTCTCTTTTCTGGTTCCCCTTGTTAATGCACGCGGGGTGGAATTCTCTCCCAAATTCATAATTCCCACCACAAATCAAACCTCGGGTTAGGACTAATAATCAACTTCCCAAAATCAACCTAACAATCTGCCACCTGGTGTCAAAAGCCAGGTTGAGATCCTCTAATGTAGCAGCTACTACGTCGGAGGGACGTCGACGCATAGTGTACGCACATGCCGTATCTGAGGGCTTGGAGCTGAAAACGAGGAAATAGAGGAGCCATGCTTAAAGTCATGTGGCACATAGACAGAAGCCCCAACTGCCCAAAGAAGAAAAAAGGAACTTCAATCATTGTTCGCTCGCTGTCTCCATTTACTCACGCTCGACGCCGACCGTGAAACCGAGCTCCACCGAGGGATGGGGAGTGGCTACCCTGCTATGTCCACACCACCGTAATAGGGATGGCAGTTGTTGATGTCATTCATGCACCATGTCATTGAGGGATGGGGCATGGCTACCCTGCTATGTTCGCATCACCGTAACAGGGATGGCAGCTGTTGATGTCATAGATGCATCATATCGTTGAGGTCGTGCCGCCACGGCAAGCGTCAATCGAGTGCAACTTCACTGAGCCTGCACCATAGCAAGAGAACGATCAACCGTTGCCATGGCTGCACCTAGCTACTCATACCAGGCAGGTTGAATAGTTGAGGTTGAAGCCTGAAGAAGTACATATGAACTAAACTCATGCACTACTAGGAAAAGGGCTATAGATGGAATTGACACTAATGGCGCACCAGATATGTGGTGCGCCATTAGTATATACTAATGGCGCACCACCCTCTGATGCGCCATTAGTGTTGAAACTACTAATGGCGCACCCTGCCCACGGTGCGCCATTAGTACCAAATTTTTTTTTTGAACTAGTGCGCCTGTCCAAACATACTAATGGCGCATCCTCTGGTGGTGCGCCATTACTAGTTGTAACTAGTAATGGCGCACCAGCCAGAAGGTGCGCCACTAATGTTATTTTTTTTATTATTGTTTTTATTCCTTTTTTTGCAAAAGTACTAATGGCGCACCACCAGGAGGTGCGCCATTAGTAACCTGGATTACTAATGGCGCATTTGTTGTTGGTGCGCCATTAGTAAGTGGGCAGCAACAAGATATTTTGGACAGCCTCTCCTCCCACACTCACTTTCTCCCCACTTCATTCTCTCCACCGCCTCCTCCTTGTCTCGGGTGCCTCCTCTTTTTCACCTCGTTTCCACCATAGATTCATTCAAATTAAGTGGTTAAGTTACCTTGTTTTGCTAGGTAAGTAAGGGGGGAAGCTATATTTATGTTGTTCTCCCTACAACAATGTGCACATGCACTTTTTATGCCCTAGCTAGATCTATGTATGTTCGTGGTGTTGCATATGTTTGTGGTGTTGCATATGTGTTTGTGTTTGGAGGTGTACCGGTATTTGAAATGCGATAGTTGCCAATATTTTGCCGGAATGTTGATTCATTTCCGTTTCGGCGAGAATTTTGGCATCAAGCATTCTTTTTGGTCCTATTTTTAGGGAAAGTCATGCCAAATTTTTTCTTGGTTCTAAAATATCGTTTTGCTCTACCCCGCAGGCGACCATGGTCCGCACAATGACCGAAGGCATCGTGAATAGGTTTTTGAGGTCCGCGAAGGCCGAGATGCTTCAAAAGAACGAGACGGAGATAAGATGTCCGTGTCGAAGATGCAAGCTGAATAGCCTTATTGCGGACCCGGATTCCGGGCAGGTGCGGGACCACCTGCTCTTGCGTGGTTTCATGGATGGCTATCGGTGGCAAGGTGGTGAAGATGACTACGAAGTCGTCCATGGGGGCCGGGCAAGAAATGAGGAAGGGCAGCAAGACAACCACCGCGACTCGGGGGGGCGAGAAGACGAAGAATCCCCAGGAGATGATCACGACGGTGATGTTGTACACAGTCATCATGTAGAAGATGCAGGACATGATGATGATGCCGGCGGAGCAGACGACGCTGGATCATCGATGGGCTGGGTGCAGGACCCTTATATTCAAGAGCTGCTTCTCAAGCAGACGGATAACGCAAGAGCTGCCGCCCGAGAGAAAGCCAAGATGGATCAACTTGAGTTAGACGCGGTTACTCCATTGTATGAAGGATGCAGGCCCGAGGATACCCGCCTGAAAGTAACGCTCATGGCTCTGGAGATGAAGGTAAAACACAAAATGACCGACGCATGCTTCGACGAGAACATGTCATTCTGGCACGAACGTCTTCCCAAGGGGAACAAGTGCCCGACCAGTTTGGAGGAGGCGAAGAAAATCGTGTGTCCTCTGGATTTACCGCACGTGAAATACCATGTGTGCATGAACAATTGCATCATTTATCGGGACGAGCACGCGGAGTCTACCATATGTCCGGTGTGCGGTGTCACTCGATACTTCCAGTTGCAATCCGTGGGATCATGGACGCGCACGTCCGTGAAACGCTATTTGGCCTATGCAACTTCTTCGACGTCATCTCTCGGAAGTCGATTGGCGTGAGGCAACTCAGAAGGCTACAGGAAGAGATCGTGGTGATACTATGCGAGCTTGAGATGTACTTCCCGCCCGCATTCTTTGACGTTATGGTGCATCTGCTGGTCCATATAGTGGAGGATATCATCCAACTCGGGCCGACGTTCCTGCACAGCATGATGTCGTTCGAAAGGATGAATGGTGTCATCAAAGGATACGTTCGCAACATGTCACGTCCAGAAGGAAGCATAGCCAGGGGCTTTCTGACCGAAGAGTGCATCTCCTACTGCACGAATTATCTAGGCATCGAGAACCCCGTTGGTCTGCCCGTCAACAGGCACCTCGGCAGGCTCGCTGGATGGGGTCACCGTGAGGGTCGCCGCGAAATGCATGTCGACTTCGAGGGTCGACTCGCCGACTTTGAAAGAGCAAACCTAGTCGCGCTACAACACATAGACGTGGTCGATCCTTGGGTGGTAGAGCACAAAACCTTTATTAAGAAGACGTACAATGACCGAGGCCAACAAAGGACGGACGGAGATATACTCAAAGAGCACAACTCATGTTTCACGCGTTGGTTCAAGCAGAAGCTTCTGTCGTACCCTTTACATGAGGATTCTTCCGCGGAAGAACAACTCATATTCGCCTTGTCACAGGGCGCCGAGCACAACCTGATGACCTATGAGGCGTACGATATCAACGGCTACACATTCTACACCGAGGCCAAGGACATGAAGAGCGATGGTTATCAGAACTCCGGGGTAACGATGGAATCCTACACCGGTAACGACAAGGACAAATACTACGGAAGGATCGAGGAGATCTGGGAGCTGAGCTACGCTGGAGAGAAGGTCCCGATGTTCCGTGTCAGATGGGCCAAGAACGTCATAAAAGAAGACCGGTATTTCACCACCATGGTTATACCCGAAGCCAAATCCAAGACCGCGGGCGCAAACGTCACCGCGAAAAATGAGCCATGGGTACTGGCTTCCCAAGTGGACCAATGCTTCTTCATTACCGACCCGCCAAAGCCCAGTCGTGTTGTCGTGAGGAGAGGCAAAAGGAAGATCATCGGAATGGATGGAGTAGCCAATGAGCAAGACTTCGACAAGTACGACGACCCGAGGATCGAACATGACGACGATGATGAAGTAGCAGCATACACCACAAGAAGAAGCAGGACCACCCTACCTAAAGGACGTCCGTTCCACAGAAGAACTCCATTTGCGAAAAAGAAGGGCAAGAAGATTGTGAACAGATAGCTAGCTCAGATCGATTGTATTTAAATCGTAGCCTTCATTTCTCGATTGTATTTCATGGGTACTTTTTGAACTATCATGAATATTTTTAAATTTCATGGACACTCGATCTCGATCCCCCTCCATCTCGATCGCTATCCCACCTCGCCAGATCCGGTCCCCCTCACCGCCGAGCACCCCCCAGTCCATCGGCCGCCGCCGCCGACCCCCCGCACCCTCGATTCCCCTACTCAACCGCCGCCGTCGACCCCCCGCTAGGGCTGGGCATTCGGTTTATATGGTTAATACGGTTCGGTTTATTCGGTGTTTTATAATTTTGGTTTTGAAGAAATGGAAACCGAATTAATCACACAATATTTAGAAACCGAACCATATTAACCATAATATATCGGTTCGGTTTATTCGGTTAACCGAAAAACCAAAATACATGCACTCATCAGTATATATCACAAGAGCTAGCAACCTTAACATCAGTCCGTGCTTTATTCGGTCAAGCAAACTAGTGAACATAACTAAGTGAAAAATCACATGGGGCGTTACATGTATTATGTACGGAAGAATATGTGTGATGCGTGTAGACTAAGCAACTCATGCACTAATTGATACACTAATTGCTAGTTACTTTCATAACCAAGCGCCGGGCATGCATACCTACTCCTACGAGTACTAGTTAGATTGTGAGATTAGAAACTCATCTAGCGGCTGGCCTGACGTCTGCCACAACCAACAAGTATTTGCCAGAGGACGCGCCCCCACTGCATTTTCGAAAACAAGGTATTGCATGGGGTATCGTACATATCGGTTTTTTCGGTGTATTCGGTTTTTAGACACTGGAAACCGAACAAAAACCAAACACCGAACAACCTTAAAATTTCCCACCGAACAAAAAATCGAATCACCAAATTAATAGATAAATCGGTTAATATGGTTCGGTTCGGTTCGGTTTTTCGGTTTTCGGTTCAAAAGTGCCCACCCCTACCCCCCGCACCCCGCGCACCGTCTTATAAAAAAAATAAGTATCAAACAGCTTTTTAAATGCTACTGTCTTATAAAAAAATATTACTGTTATTATTTAAACAAGTTTGAACATATTTAAACACAAATAAGTATCAAACAGCTTTTTAAATGCTAAAAAAATTGTGGAGCCTAGGAGTCGAACCCAGGACCTCCTGGTGTGAGAACTGGCTGCTGACCAGTCGAGCTAGTAGAGGGGACTTGATGTGGATCAGTTCTGGTGGTACATAACCTGTTGGCTCGAGTTGAAATAAAAAAAAATACTAATGGCACACCACGGTGAGGTGCGCCATTAGTATGGACATGCTAATGGCGCACCACGGTGAGGTGCGCCATTAGTATTGTGCCCGATCCCCCCTTCCCTTCGCCCGATCCCCCCTTTCCCTCTCCCCCTCGCCAGTTCCCTCTCTCTCTCGATCCACATGCGTGCCAAGATCTTGGGCAGCGCTGGGGACCGGCAAGTCGCGAGTTCTTACCTCGAAGGCGTCATTCTGGCAAACCAAGATAAGGATAACTTCCTCGTGCCTTACTTTCCCGAGTAAGTCCTCCCCTCAACCGGCCCGTAACATATGAATTCTTACATTTCGATCGTTTTTCTTTTAACATTCCGTGTTTTCTGCAGTGACACACGTTGCACGCTCATCCTCCTAAGCCCCAAATATTCCATGGCCACGTATTTCGACCCGGACCGTCAGTCGAACGTAGACTACACAAATGTCAAGAAGGTTCTTGATGATGTTCTCCCCGGCTACGCCCAATCTGGAGGCACCTTCATCAGGCCTATTCGTAAGTACGGCAAGCACGTGTTCTCCCACAATACGACGTTCTGCTGCGTCAAGCAGCCGCCTGGCGGTCAGAAGGGTGCCTACTACGCCATCCATCACATGCGGGCGATCGTACGGGACCATCATCAACTTCTGCTACCGAGTAAACTCAAAGATTGGGCCACGAGCGTGTCGGCAATCCAGGACGCGGACCTCCGACAAGAATTCTTTCGCATCCAGTCGGAGTTTGCGGAAATCATACATCAAGATGTCCTTCGTACCTCGGGGCAGTTCTACCTCAGAAATCAACCGTCCAACAGTGACATCGACACAATGCTACAAATGCAGGATGACAACGCCCGTTCTTTCATGACTCCCACGATAGATGGCGGCTTCATCCACGCTCCGGTCCCTTGAGTCGAGTTGTCTAGTTCTGAAACATCGATTGGCTCATGTTGTAATTAAACTTTAATGAACTTATAGTATGTCTCTTTGGTTTCGAGAGTCGTTCAACTTAGATGTAATCGATGCTATTAATGTCTTGCTTTTCTCTTCCGATCGTTCTGTTGCATACTTATATATTGCTTATGTATTGTCTGTGAATTGGTACTAACATTTCGTTTGGCTAGTGCATAGCGATGCCGACGTATGTCGTGTACAAGGGTAAGGTTCCCGGAGTCTACGATGACTGGGAGGAGTGTCGGAGACAGGTTCACCGATTCAGCGGTAACAGTTACAAAGGGTACACCACTAGGGCCGAGGCCGAATCTAGATACGCCCGCTATCTAGCGGGAGAGGGGAGGGAGCGTTGGAGGAACCGGATGAAGACGAGTTTCATCGTGATGATGCTCATCGTGATGACCGCAGCTCTCTTCTATGTGATGGTAGTTTAGATGATCGATATCGACTTGTAATGTGAAGACAGACTCGCTACTCGCGGTCTCGAGACTTGTAATATAATGTTCTATCTTTGTTCGGTCTTTTCAATTCGGAGACTAATATGATGAATTGTATTCGGAGACTAATATGATGAATTGTATTCAAAGACTAATCTTCTATTGTATTTGATGAATCTGTTGTTGATGTGTGCTGTCTATATTTTGTCAAACTATACATTTTGTAACCTGTGCAAAAAACAGAAAATAAAAAAAATAAAAAAACCTAATATTCATACTAATGGCGCATCACATGACAGTGCGCCATTAGTATGACAGTGCATACTAATGGCGCATCACTGGGCAGTGCGCCATTAGTATGCCGCGGTTACTAATGGCGCATCAAGAGGTGGTGCGCCATTAGTATGCCAAAGCACCTGGGTATACATGGCCCCTGGGAGGCATACTAATGGCGCACCCTGGCCTATACTAATGGCGCACCCGAGGTGCGCCATTAGTAAAAATTACTAATGGCGTGCTATTAATGGCGCACCACAGATGCGCCACTAATAGCCATACTAGGTGCGCCATTAGTAGGGGTTTTTCTAGTAGTGATGTATTAAGAGTGGATTAACTGATTTGCTAAATTTGATTAAAAAATGAGTTGGGTAAAACATATTGAAATGTTGTTGCCGTTGTCACTAGATGTTATGATTAATTGTCATTAATAGATATTGTTAAGCATTTTAATATGCAACACCCTCTGGTTTGGCTGAGCCACTAGGGCTATTTTTATGTTGGTATGCTATTTTTGTGAGCTATTTTTATATGTTTATTAATTTAATAATCTATAGAGTATTGATGTAAACTATGGTTATTGTAGATGTCTTGTTTCCAGGCAATTTAAATCCTAAAATTATTGAAGGCCTACTTGCCAACTATCTCCGTCATGTTTACTAGTCCCTTCGTATTTGGGGTCATATTTTGACTATGATTTTAACTAATAAAATAAATGTTGTACATAATGAAAATAATGCCATTCGAAACTACATTCAAATACAAAGCCAATAATATAATTCTAGGTGAGATGCAGCAACATTTTATTAGTCAAATGTAGTCAAATTTTGATCAAAAAATACGATGGTGACTAATAAACCCACACGAAGGTGGTAATCTAGTACTCCGTGACATAATAAAAAAATATGATGGGAACTAATAAACCCAGAAAGGGTAGTATTGAGTTGTCTTGTTTCCAAACAAAAAATCCACTTGTCTATGTAGTTTTGAAGAAACTTCACTCTGTGACATAAGAGAAAAAAAAGAGAACTGATACATCTAATGTCAGTGGCCATCCTCTCTCTTTCGTGGTGCAATGTCAGTGAAGTTGCACTCGATCGACGCGATCAACGACGTGGTTGCAACCGTGGAAGTGGCCACCGCCTTCCATGTCGTGATGGTGGAGGTGTGGCATAGGCAAACTCCCTCCCGCAAAGGTACATGCATGGCAGGGCAGCCTCCCTCCTTCGGCGGAGCTCGGTTTCACAGCCGACATCAAGCGTGAGAAAATGGCGATAACAAGTGAACGACGATTGAAGTTTCTTTTTCTTCCTTACACGGTTGGGCTTCTGTCTATGGGTCGGACGTCTTTAAGAACCGATGTTATGGTTCCTTTTGTCAGTCAAATGCCGCAAGAGCGGGGAGCTATGTCTCGCTCGTTGCGAGGCAGAGCTCCGTCTCTCCTCTGGCAAGAGCGCCACTAGGCCGGCCCATTACTGTAGCTGCATCACAAGATTTTTTTTCCTATGTTTTTTTTCTTTGGGTTTTTTCCTCTATTTTTTCAATTTTCTGTTGGTTTTTGGTTTGTTTCTCGGTTTTCACGTGTTTTCTTTAGGTATTGTTCAACACATGTCTACAATTTTCGTACACATTACACATTTTGTATACATCGGGAATATATTTTAAAACACATTTTTAACATTTTTGAAATATATGTTTTGATGACTATTTTTTAACGTGCATTTCTGTATACATATAAAATACTTTTTATACATGTTTAACATTTTTCAAATATATATTTTGACATATATTTTTTTCATAGACATTATTCATTTTTGGTATACATGTGTACAAAAATTATAGTTTTTGCATATAGGTGCATCTAGGTAGTTTTTGCATTCGTGACCCAATATGTCAGGGAGTGGATCGATGGTGGGCCGTGGTTGGGCCTATTCGCACATGAATGTGGCTATCCTACACTGATTGATAGACACATATTTAAATTCGTGAAAATTTATTTAATTTGTGAATATTTTTAAACTTCGTGAGCAATTATGAAAATCAGAGGACTTATTTTGAAACCATTTTCTAAATTCAATCTTTTTTTGGATTTCACGGATATTTTCTAAGTTTGGGAATATTTTATAATTCCAAACATTTACCAAATTTAAGAATGTTTTTAAAATTCACAAACAATATTTAATTTGAAAATTTGCAAACATTTTTTATTGAAATATTTTATATATTCTCTCTACTTTTTTCACCTTCCCTTTATCTTTGTTTTTTTCCTTCACTTCACGAATGGGTCGAGGGCCAATAGTGCGACTAGCCAGCCAACCGAAATGAGTGTACTGGGGCGCGCATGTTGTGTTGTCCTTCAACGCGTTGTACACTGAATAGGACCCATAGAGTGGGTTATTTTGTTGCCCGAGGAGGGTGAGCTGGTTTTCTGCTTCGTGCGTTTGTTAGGGGTAGCACCAACTTGCTGGTTCTAGGCTGACCGGTCTGGTCACCACTTTCGCAGGAATATATTTCTAAAACACATTTTTAACATTTTTGAAATATATGTTTTGATGACTATTTTTTAACGTGCATTTTTGTATACATATAAAATACTTTTTATACATGTTTAACATTTTTTCAAATATTTATTTTGACATCTATTTTTTCATAGACATTATTCATTTTTGGTATACATGTGTACAAAAGTATAGTTTTTGCATATAGGTGCATCTAGGTAGTTTTTGCATTCGTGACCCAATATGTCAGGGAGTGGATCGATGGTGGGCCGTGGTTGGGCCTATTCGCACATGAATGTGGCTATCCTACACTGATTGATAGACACATTTTTAAATTCGTGAACATTTATTTAATTTGTGAATATTTTTAAACTTTGTGAGAAATTCTGAAAATCAGGGAACTTATTTTGAAATCATTTTCTAAATTCAATCTTTTTTTGGATTTCACGGATATTTTCTAAGTTTGGGAATATTTTATAATTCCAAACATTTTCCAAATTTAAGAATGTTTTTAAAATTCACAAACAATATTTAATTTCCCAAGAATTTTTTTAATCTGTAAATATTTATAAATTTATGAACATTTTTAGTTTGTACTTTTTTTGAAAATTTGCAAACATTTTTTTATTGAAATATTTTATATATTCTCTCTACTTTTTTCACCTTCCGTTTATCTTTTTTTTTTCCTTCACTTCACGAATGGATCGAGGGCCAATAGTGCGACTGGCCAGTCAACCGAAATGAGTGTACTGGGGCGCGCATGTCGGGTTGTCCTTCAACGCGTTGTATGCTGAATAGGACCCATAGAGTGGGTTGTTTTGTTGCCCAAGGAGGGCGGGCTGGTTTCCTGCATCGTGCGTTTGTGAGGGGTACCGCCAACTTGCTGGTTCTAGGCTGACCGGTCTGGTCACCACTTTCTTCGTCTTCCCTGTCGGGCTCCTCGAGCAGTGGATTCACGGTGGAAGACCAAAATTGTTGGGGGAGAGCTAGAATGAAAAATGAGACAATGGAAATCCAAGCCAAGAGGAGTATCTATTGGAGAGCGTTTGTAGTTAGGCCTTGTGTCACTATATCAAACTTCAAGGTTGGAAGCCGACTAGGTTAGGCAATTGGTGTCCTTTTGGGAGGAAAGTCAATGCAAGGTGAGTGATTCTTTGAGGCAGAAGCACGAGTGAATTGGGTTGTGTGTGTGTGTG
>NC_041381.1:690131917-690133233 GCF_002162155.2 Triticum dicoccoides | reverse complement strand
GGGGCAATCGTACATGAACCTAGGACCATGCCTACACGTATCAACAAAAGTAAGGGAGTTAGAGAATGGGAGGTCTATTTTGGTGTATATGTTCTGATGGTCAATTGTATTTATATATGAAAACAGGTGATACACCCGAACAAAAACAACTAGCAATAGAACACCAAACTGAACACCATAAACCTAATAAATCTGGAATATCAATCTATGTTCAGTTCGGTTATTCGATTTTCGATGTAAAAGTGCCCTCCTCTAACCATAATCTCCATTTACTTAAAAAGGAGTAGGGTTCCTTTTCATATCGGTAGAACGCTTTGTCAACCGTTTCTTCCCTTCTCACCACTTCCCTCCACCGATTTTTTTGTTCATCCGTTTTTGTGTCCCACGCGCTCTTTGTCCGCACCTTCCCCGTATGCTAATCAATCACCTTAATTTACCTTAACCAATTTCACCTTAATTTACTTTTAAAATATCTCATCAAACTATAATGTAAATCACTGGCAGGATTTCATAAATATTTATTTACACAATTGCATTAATATATAGACAGATAAATCATGAGCCAAGTAGTAGAATATTTATATCACGTTGCAACACACGGGCAATTTCTGGTAGCCCCCAAAAAAGACTTAACTCAAGGCCAAGGAACGGCGTGGCCAAACATGTGTCACCCTGTAGCCCCCGGCATGAATCTCATATTTAGTTTCGATGATTATTACCAATGACTTAGAAATAATAGTTTTTTTTTAAAAATACTTTCGATCTATCTGTCAACTGTCATGACAGTAAAGAACTCAAGAAGCAATAGAAATTACATTTAGATCTGTTGAGTAAAAAAAACACGTCAATGCCAATAACACCATGAGCATCGTTTTAAGCCACACCTCAAAGCATTCACCTGACACCCAATGCATGCCACATGACACATGTATTCTTTCGGTAGGAATCAATTCATCTTCAATCATGTCAGTACAATGACCACAAAAATAATAAAAATACATCTAGATCCGTAGATTACCTAGCGATGACTACAAGCACTGGAGCGAGCCGAAGGCGCGCCAACATCATCGCCTTTCCCTCGCCGGAGTCGGGCAAAACTTGTTGTAGTAGACAATCGAAAAGTCATCGTGCTAAGACCCCATAGGACTAGCGCACCAGAACAACAACCACCGCCAACGAAGAGTAGCGGAGATCGAAATGATCCAACCTGAAGATACAGAAATGTGGACGAACAACAACCAGATCCGATCAAATCCACCAAAAATAGATCCGCCAGAGACACACCTCCACCCACCCACCGACAATGCTAGGCACAC
>NC_041381.1:690077166-690131700 GCF_002162155.2 Triticum dicoccoides | reverse complement strand
AACTTTATTCTATTCCAAGGGAGTTGTCGTCGTCTCGTTTTCCTGAGCAGGACACAAACCCTAAGAAAAATCGAAGAAAGATCTAAAAACGGAGCCCTCCCGTCGGCAAGGGCTGAGATCCACAGTGCATCCATGGCCCTAAGGCCACTGGCGGCGAGATGGACCGGTGGCGACGGTGGCGGGAGGTAGAGGAACCCTAAGTTTTCTTTAGCTGGGGCGGTTGCGTTTTCTTCTATGCATTACTTGCCCGATTTTTTTCCAATGGCTGGCATGGGCCTTCCACCTCTAGCCCTTCCTCCTCGAGATCACGCTATCCGCCAGCTAGCCCATCTGCCTGCTCCCAGGCCCTACTGCCGGTGGACGCTGCCACACGCCACCCCGTCGTGTCCGAGCTGCCACATTCGCCATGTTTGTCACCACCCCCAGCGTCCCTCTAAACCCCACCAAGATTCCATCATCGGTGAGCTGACCGCAACCCATCACACCCGACCCCCTCAATCTCCGATTTCCCTCCACTAGCGACGCAGCGACCGTGTCGGCTTCGGGTCGCTCCTGGTTCGTCCTCGCCAGCGGCCCCATGGCTAGTTGAAGAAATCGGATAAATTCTTGGGAAAGAAAAGAAGAAATCGGATAAAAAGAAGGTCTTCGGGCAACCGAATAGCAACTGCCGAAAAGAAAATACACGTCAACGGCAGAAGCTCCGGCATCATTTCAAGCCACACGCAAGCACCCACCGCGTCCGCAGCCAATGTCTAAAATTAACACGTCCACGCGGGATCATCACTCCACACGATCCTCCCACGAAGTTGCCTACCCCGTGACTTTTAACCTCTTGACCATCTCAGTTTTGAATCGGCCGGCACATCCAGTCAGGTCAATCTGCCGGCCGCTCCGCTCAACCCATATCCAAACACTAAAAAATGCGCAAAACCGCGTCGCGCTCGAGCATAAAGGACTCCATGCGTAGTGTAGTGGCGTTACCATCCAAACGCAAGAAGCAGAAGAGGAGCCCTGAAACCCCGGAGCCCACCGGCGACCTGAAGATCGATCGATCGCCACCGATGGCCGGCGGGAGGAAGCGGGACTGGATACGGAAGAAGATGACGGCGGCGGCCGGCGGCGGGTCGCTGCTGCGCGTGCGCGCACTGTCCACGGCGCTGCGGCAGCGGAGGGGACGGCTATTAAAGCTATTAAAGCTAAAGACCCTATAGATATTCTCAATATCAAGCTTAAAAGATTTAAAAACTTCTTTAAAGGGTGGGGATCCCACAAATATGGTCATGCTAAAAAAAGAAAGGAAGAACTCAGGCTGGAACTAGCTGTTCTGGAAGAGCTGGAAGAAGAAGGCCCTCTGCTACCTGAGATGTATAACAGAAAAGTTGACATTATTTCGAGCTACATGAGATTTTGGTGAATGAGGAAATCTTCTGGCTCCAACGGTCCCATGAGCGCTGGCTGCTCAAAGGGGACCTTAACACTGATTACTTTCACAAGATAACCAATGGACGAAAAAGGAAAAACACTATTCACACGTTGAAATGTGGAGATGTGGAGATTGAGGGCACTGATAACCTAATCTCACATGCCACGGAGTTCTATAAGAATTTGTTCGGTCCAGCACCTGGTAACATATTTCACATGGACCCTAGTTCATGGGATGATTCGGAAAAACTTACGCGAGAAGACAATGAAGATCTGACTAGGGAGTTTTCTATGGAGGAGGTGAAGGATGCTCTGTTTGCAATGGATACCAATAGAGCACCCGGCCCTGATAATATCCCTGCAGAGTTCTACCAACATTGTTGGGATATTGTCAAAGATGACATTATGAGGATTTTTGGGCACTTCCATGATGGGATGCTTGATGTGCAGCGTCTCAACTACGGAGTGATCACTCTCCTTCCTAAGGTGTCGGGCGCCGAGCGCATTCAACAATTCCGACCCATTTGCCTTCTCAGATGTCCGTATAAACTGATTACTAAGACAATGGATCGGAGAGTTGAGAAGTACGCTGATAAGCTGATTAGCCTTTCGCAGAGTGCATTTGTGAAGGGTAGGAATATTGTGGATGGAATCATGACTCTTCATGAGCTCCTGAACTACACTCATGTTAAGAAAAGAACTGGGGTGGTACTGAAATTGGACTTTGAGAAGGCATACGATAAAGTCAACTCGGAGTTCCTTTTGGAATGCCATAAGTTGAGAGGCTTCGATGAAACTTGGTGTGGGTGGGTGAGACAGATCCTGTACAATGGTACAGTTAGCATTAAGCTGAATAACTCTGTAGGCCCGTACTTTCAGAGTGCGAAGGGGGTGCGTCAGGGGGACCCGCACTCCCCTTTCCAGTTCAGTTTGGCTGCAGACTGCTTAAATAAAATGATTAATAAAGCTCAACAAAATGGCCTGCTGACTGGTTTAGCTGCTGATCTCATCCCAAATGGGGTGGCCGTTCTGCAGTATGCAGACGACACGATCATTTTCCTGGAGCATGACATGAAGAAAGCGATGAATCTTAAAATCCTGTTATACATGTTTGAGCTGATGTCAGGGTTGAAAGTGAATTTTCAGAAAAGTGAAATCCTGACCATCGGGGGAGATGTTGAGATCGATAGGGGGTATGCTGAGCTATTCAACTGTGAGATTGGGCACTTTCCAATCAAATACCTGGGAATGCCAGTGAGTTTTTCCTCTTTGAAAGACTCGGTGTGGGAATTTATTGTTGATAAATATTTGAAAAAATTTGGGACTTGGATTGGGAATGCTGCCTCTATAGGGGTCAGGCTTACCCTGCTTACCTCGGTGCTATCACAACTGTTTCTGTACCACATGTCAATGTGGCTCATGAGCAAGACTTTCGTAGAAAAATTGGATAAGCACCGAAGAAAGTTCTTCTGGCAAGGCTGCAATAAGAATAATCGTTATTACCTGGTAAAATGGAAAAAGGGTATGTAGATCGAGAAAAAAGGGGGGCCTGGGGGTCAAAGATCTCAGGAAATAGAATATAAGTCTTATGGTGAAGTGGTGGTGGAAACTCGAAACCCAGAAGGGGGTGTGGCAAGATCTGGTAAAAGCTAGATATTTGTCTAACAAGTCTGTTGCTACAGTGACTTCTAGATATTCTGATTCGCCTTGTTGGAAAACCCTCCTGAAAATAAAAGACCTATACATGGTGGGGAGGCGAATCACTTTGGGGGCTGGCGATCTGGCCAGGGTGTGGAAAGATTCCTTGAATGGTCTTCCACCACTCGAATTATCCTTCCCGCAGCTGTTTGCAATTTGCACAGACCAAGATTGCACAATGGGAAATTTCTGTGGTGTTGTACCTCTTCGTTCTTCAGATGTCGCCTTGACCCTGATTTGAGAGAACAGTGGGAAAAAAATGCGTGCGCTAGTTGTGGGAATAAACCTATGCTAATAGAGACTCGGTTTATTGGGGGCTCAATAAGAATGCCAAGTATACTACTAAATCTATGTATAAATGGCTGGAGAAACCAATTAGTGGCTGCAACTATAGATGGATCTGGGGAGCTAAACTTCCTCTTAAGATCCAGGTATTCTTATGGCAAATGTCCCAAGATGCAGTTCTCACCAGAATCGGTGATGAAAAGAAAAAATGGCCAGGAAACCCTGTGTGTTCCTTTTGTGGTCAGCTGGAAACGGGCTCGCATTTGTTCTTATCCTGCCCTGTGGCACGAGTTGCCTGGAGATCTATTGGTGTGGTCCTGGGGACTGACCTGTGTCCTAATAATGCTTGGCAATATTATGTGTGGTGCAATATGTTTTTGCCAAATGGAACTAAGTTCTTCACAGTTGGCCTGACTGCTGTGACCTGGGCCATTTGGCTGGCTCGTAATAGAGCTACCTTTGAGAAGAAGTTGATTAAATCTCCTTTTGAGTTTGTGTTTTCGGCATGTTCTTTTCTCTTGTATTGGCCAGGACTTCAGAACAAGGAAGACGCGGAGGAGTTACGCCAAGGTGCAGAGATGATTCGCTCAAGCACGACCAGGCTGATGGCGATGTGTGAGAAGACCAGGCGTGCGATGGATGATGATGGAGAGGTGTTGACTTGGTGATGAGCTTGGCTACTCTACTTCACAGCTGGCTTGTTGGTCGTTATTTGGCTTTTTGAGCCCTTTTGTTCTCGTGTTTAGCTGGTGATCTTGGATTTGTAAACTGTATGGTGTTGTCAGGTTTTCGCCCGATAGTGCTCGTTTCGATGACGGGCGGGCACGGTGGGTTTCCTGTCAGTGCTTTGAACTCGCTACCTCCTTTCCCTCTCCCTAGTTACCTGGAACTGTTGTATTTCCGTTTAATGCAAATGGAAAGGGGTACGCCCGGTTCAAAAAAAAGTTAATCATCGGGCTGCTATCTAGACCATGGAGCGGTTCTAGAGATTTGGGTAGTTTAGACGAGCATATGTCCTTGCATACTAATAAGTGAAGTAGGGTCACTAGGTTGATTGGCCTTGCATGTGTTTACTTGCCTCGGAGGAGTTATTTACCCAAAACCACCATACTTGGGGCTAGGTTAACAACTTAGTATCACATTTGAGCATTGTTGAGGAAATCGTTAACTGGTAGCTGCTCAGTTGGCTGGTGAGTAGGGGATTAATCAGCTAATCGGCAAGTTAATCGGCCATTTAATCAATTAATCGGACGATTTATCGGTTTATAGGTTACTCGGTGACCCTACGAGTAGGGATTAATCGGCAAGTTAACTGGTTAATCGGATGAATTCTTGAACAGGGCATTTGAGACGGGGCACAAAAAAACACCAATTCTGCGCCTAATATGTAACGCGGAGCACTGATTGTCCAATTTGGTTGCGAAAACAGCGAAACTGACAGGTCAGGCCCGCCTGTCGGGCTGACTTGGCATGCCTATGTGGATATTTCGCTGAGGTGGCATAAGGCCCCACCTGGCGGGCACTCTCTTCTTCCCCTCTCTCCCTCCAGTCCACCAACACCCCCCACCCCACCCCAACTGCCTTATCCCGCACCGCCGTCGGAGCCCAACCCCAGCGAGATACCCCACCACCGGGGAGCTGACCCGCCGTCCCAGCCATCTAATCCGCGTTGAGCCGCCCCGCTGGACCTCGTGCCTCCATGAGTAGATGTCTCCCTGGATGAACACATGCGTGCCCTGCATCATCCATTGGCTGGCGGCGCAAGCTGGTGGCGAAGTGGCGTAGCGAGCTGGTGGCGAAGTGGCGTCGCGAGCAGCGGCTGGCGGCGAAGTGGCGTTGCGAGTAGTGGCTGGCGGCACAGTGGTTGGGGAGAACCAGAAGCATACGACTGCCCCTAGGCGTCTCCTGCATGGGAGATCTTTCTCGGGCTAACGCTAATGGAGACGGTTGGAGCGTCGGGCCACATGGGCGCTACAATGGAGCACGCGTCGGCGATGCTGGAGCTACTGTACCCGGCGGCCAGCGGCAGTGCGCAGGCAGGCCCTGGCCGCGCGCGGTGGAGGGCATGTCCGGCCGCGGCCGCGAGTCCGCCATCGGCGTCCCCAGAGAAGATCACCATGGGTGTCGTCTGAGCTTCTCCTTGCCGCAGCTGCCTTGCCCGGCCTCGCCTGGCCGTGGCATCGATGAATACATGCACACAACGTGTTTGTTGAAATGCCTATGAGAAAATTGGAAAGGGAAATAAAAATAAAGTGAAAAAAGATAAACACTCTAGTCATTGACAGGTGGGGCCCTCGTCCAACTCAGCAAATTGTCCACACAAGCACGCCACGTCAGCCCGACAGGTGGGGTCTACCTGTCGGTTTCGCTGTTTTCGCGACCAAATCGGACAATCAGTGCTCCGTGTTACATATAGGCGCAGAACCGGTGGTTTTTTGTGCTCTGGCTCAAATGTGGTACTAAGTTGTTACCCTAGCCCTAAGTGTGGTGGTTTTGGGTAAATAACTCGACTCGGAGCAATGGCATCACCTGATTTGCGTTCTTGTTTTTTTGTTTTTTTTTTGAAAAAATGCACAAATTTTGAAACAGATCACCTGAATTGCTACGGCCTGCAGTGGAACAATTCACATAGCAAAGCGTGGTGGTCCAGATTAGAGTCACCTGGCAATGCACAATGAACTATTCGCCTGGCCGTGGCATCGATGAATACATGCACACAACGTGTTTGTTGAAATGCCTATGAGAAAATTGGAAAGGGAAATAAAAATAAAGTGAAAAAAGATAAACACTCTAGTCATTGACAGGTGGGGCCCTCGTCCAACTCAGCAAATTGTCCACACAAGCACGCCACGTCAGCCCGACAGGTGGGGTCTACCTGTCGGTTTCGCTGTTTTCGCGACCAAATCGGACAATCAGTGCTCTGTGTTACATATAGGCGCAGAACCGGTAGTTTTTTGTGCTCTGGCTCAAATATGGTACTAAGTTGTTACCCTAACCCTAAGTGTGGTGGTTTTGGGTAAATAACTCGACTCGGAGCAATGGCATCACCTGATTTGCGTTCTTGTTTTTTTGTTTTTTTTTGAAAAAATGCACAAATTTTGAAACAGATCACCTGAATTGCTACGGCCTGCAGTGGAACAATTCACATAGCAAAGCGTGGTGGTCCAGATTAGAGTCACCGTGGCAATGCACAATGAACTATTCGCCTGGCCGTGGCATCGATGAATACATGCACACAACGTGTTTGTTGAAATGCCTATGAGAAAATTGAAAAGGGAAATAAAAATAAAGTGAAAAAAGATAAACACTCTAGTCATTGACAGATGGGGCCCTCGTCCAACTCAGCAAATTGTCCACACAAGCACGCCACGTCAGCCCGACAGGTGGGGTCTACCTGTCGGTTTCGCTGTTTTCGCGACCAAATCGGACAATCAGTGCTCCGTGTTACATATAGGCGCAGAACCGGTGGTTTTTTGTGCTCTGGCTCAAATATGGTACTAAGTTGTTACCCTAGCCCTAAGTGTGGTGGTTTTGGGTAAATAACTCGACTCGGAGCAATGGCATCACCTGATTTGCGTTCTTGTTTTTTTGTTTTTTTTTTGAAAAAATGCACAAATTTTGAAATAGATCACCTGAATTGCTACGGCCTGCAGTGGAACAATTCACATAGCAAAGCGTGATGGTCCAGATTAGAGTCACCGTGGCAATGCACAATGAACTATTCGCCTGGCCGTGGCATCGATGAATACATGCACACAGCGTGTTTGTTGAAATGCCTATGAGAAAATTGGAAAGGGAAATAAAAATAAAGTGAAAAAAGATAAACACTCTAGTCATTGACAGGTGGGGCCCTCGTCCAACTCAGCAAATTGTCCACACAAGCACGCCACGTCAGCCCGACAGGTGGGGTCTACCTGTCGGTTTCGCTGTTTTCGCGACCAAATCGGACAATCAGTGCTCCGTGTTACATATAGGCGCAGAACCGGTGGTTTTTTGTGCTCTGGCTCAAATGTGGTACTAAGTTGTTACCCTAGCCCTAAGTGTGGTGGTTTTGGGTAAATAACTCGACTCGGAGCAATGGCATCATCTGATTTGCGTTCTTGTTTTTTTGTTTTTTTTTTGAAAAAATGCACAAATTTTGAAACAGATCACCTGAATTGCTACGGCCTGCAGTGGAACAATTCACATAGCAAAGCGTGGTGGTCCAGATTAGAGTCACCGTGGCAATGCACAATGAACTATTCGCCTGGCCGTGGCATCGATGAATACATGCACACAACGTGTTTGTTGAAATGCCTATGAGAAAATTGGAAAGGGAAATAAAAATAAAGTGAAAAAAGATAAACACTCTAGTCATTGACAGGTGGGGCCCTCGTCCAACTCAGCAAATTGTCCACACAAGCACGCCACGTCAGCCCGACAGGTGGGGTCTACCTGTCGGTTTCGCTGTTTTCGCGACCAAATCGGACAATCAGTGCTCCGTGTTACATATAGGCGCAGAACCGGTGGTTTTTTGTGCTCTGGCTCAAATATGGTACTAAGTTGTTACCCTAGCCCTAAGTGTGGTGGTTTTGGGTAAATAACTCGACTCGGAGCAATGGCATCACCTGATTTGCGTTCTTGTTTTTTTTGTGTTTTTTGAAAAAATGCACAAATTTTGAAACAGATCACCTGAATTGCTACGGCCTGCAGTGGAACAATTCACATAGCAAAGCGTGGTGGTCCAGATTAGAGTCACCGTGGCAATGCACAATGAACTATTCGCCTGGCCGTGGCATCGATGAATACATGCACACAACGTGTTTGTTGAAATGCCTATGAGAAAATTGGAAAGGGAAATAAAAATAAAGTGAAAAAAGATAAACACTCTAGTCATTGACAGGTGGGGCCCTCGTCCAACTCAGCAAATTGTCCACACAAGCACGCCACGTCAGCCCGACAGGTGGGGTCTACCTGTCGGTTTCGCTGTTTTCGCGACCAAATCGGACAATCAGTGCTCCGTGTTACATATAGGCGCAGAACCGGTGGTTTTTTGTGCTCTGGCTCAAATGTGGTACTAAGTTGTTACCCTAGCCCTAAGTGTGGTGGTTTTGGGTAAATAACTCGACTCGGAGCAATGGCATCACCTGATTTGCGTTCTTGTTTTTTTGTTTTTTTTGAAAAAATGCACAAATTTTGAAACAGATCACCTGAATTGCTACGGCCTGCAGTGGAACAATTCACATAGCAAAGCGTGGTGGTCCAGATTAGAGTCACCGTGGCAATGCACAATGAACTATTCGCCTGGCCGTGCCATCGATGAATACATGCACACAACGTGTTTGTTGAAATGCCTATGAGAAAATTGGAAAGGGAAATAAAAATAAAGTGAAAAAAGATAAACACTCTAGTCATTGACAAGTGGGGCCCTCGTCCAACTCAGCAAATTGTCCACACAAGCACGCCACGTCAGCCCGACAGGTGGGGTCTACCTGTCGGTTTCGCTGTTTTCGCGACCAAATCGGACAATCAGTGCTCCGTGTTACATATAGGCGCAGAACCGGTGGTTTTTTGTGCTCTGGCTCAAATGTGGTACTAAGTTGTTACCCTAGCCCTAAGTGTGGTGGTTTTGGGTAAATAACTCGACTCGGAGCAATGGCATCATCTGATTTGCGTTCTTGTTTTTTTGTTTTTTTTTTGAAAAAATGCACAAATTTTGAAACAGATCACCTGAATTGCTACGGCCTGCAGTGGAACAATTCACATAGCAAAGCGTGGTGGTCCAGATTAGAGTCACCGTGGCAATGTGCTGCTGAAAATCTTTGATCCAGAGTCTTAAAGTAGTGAACTGTTCATTCTGTTTTGTTCTTCAGGATTGACGTTGCAAGCCTGTAAACAGTTCACTGGATTTTCTGTAACTCGCAACTTTGACCTGCAATGAACTATTCACAATTTTAAATAGGGATTGTATCCTTTCTGTTGTAAGCCTCCCCCTTCATGCGGGATGCTGCACGCATGATACTGGTGAATATTTTGCGCAGTGGCTATTCTACCGTTGTTTGTAGAAACCTCGTTACCTTTACTATGTCATCTCTAATTTTTCTTTCAGCTATCTTACTAGCCAAACCGGGCAGCTCTACATTGATTGCAGCCGACTTAACAAACTTTGTGCTGCCCAGTTAAATTTGTACTCTATATGAAGTGCAAATTTGCAGAATAGGTGACACACAAAAAAAGTGTTTAATGGTCAGATAGGAATTTAGAGCCGACATGTATATGCGCCTCCTTGGTGAGAATCCCAGAAATTCGGTCCACACATGATCGAACTCTGGTTGCCAGGTGCACACTCTGACCCTAGCCATTGGGCTACTGTCCTGTTCTCATTTTATCTATTTCAATAAGCCTAATAATATTTCGAGGTATTTCTTTTTTTATTACTCCATTCATGCGTGCATAGAGGGATTCTGCCGCAGCAAAGTCATCATGTCATGCGTTCCCAACTGCTTTCGTAACGACACGGTGGCCTAATTCTAAGCTACCTAATCAATCATCGTCCTCGATCGGATCTCATCTACCCGCAACATGGGCATGGACATGGAGCACACCGACCAGTGATTTCGATGGCCCCGGTGCGAACCCGACCAGTGAGCCCAATAGAGACAAAAATCCAATTTGATACATGAAAATATAAAATTGCTATAAAATTATAAAACTAATATTTTTTTACTACAATCAAGCATATGTTATTTTCCCTGTCTTTGTTCCAAACCAAGTATCATGGAAGTTACAACGCAGAAAAAACATATAGAAATAGCATGCTAACCTCCGGTGATCATGTGAAACGAGACTTTCGTGCATTTTTTGACGCAAAATCATCAATGAGAGTGTCAAGATCAATACTATCCAGCATATTCTTCTCAATGCAGCACGTGGCCAATCCATTCAATCTTTCTTGATACATCGTTGACCTCAAATAATTTTTCAATAGTTTCAATTTTGAGAAACTCATTTCAGCTGATGCAACAGTCACAGGTACGGCCAAAAGGATACGATAAGCAATTGAGACATTTAGATAACATTCCGCATCTCTAACAAACTCAAATATTTGATCCACCGACATGAATGTGTTTGGCAATGTCATCTGCAGTACTTTTAGTTCAGAAACGAAATCATCTAGATCGACAGCTGCTGACTTACCATGAGTGAATTTGTTGACAAAATTAGTGCAACATCTTCTTAGATCATTATCACCCAAGGACTTCAACTCTTTCGAGTTGAACAAGAAACCAAATATGCTCCCAAATGCCTTCAGTTCCTCAAATCTAGTAGTTAGGGAAGCAATTGCAATATCAATCATCACCAAAAAGTATTTAACTCTAAATGATTCCACCTCACTTGCTTGCGTTTCTTCATTCTGGTTATTTTCGTCATTGTCACTAATTTCATCAAACTGTCTTTTTCTAGTAATACGTCTCTTGACAGGAAACAAAGGTTGTACACCCATGTCAATTGCAATAGATCTCGCAATATCCAGACTAGTTGCAAAGCCGTCATTTCTGTACTTCTTAAAATATGAGATGGCACCTTCAATCTATTTAAGAGTAACATCAATGCACACAAACTTAGACTGCAACTTCTTACTCACCATGTTTACAGTGAACAAAATGTCATGCCAAATGACCATGCCAAGTAAAAATTTAAATTTCTCAAGTGCGCTAGCCAAAGATTTTGCATCGCTCTTAGTCTTGGCGTCATCGGTACAAGTTCTCTTCAATTCCAGTAATGCTTTTCTTAACTCGGGTGCTTGTGCTTGAGATCTGATAGCCTGAACACTCTTTATTCGACTCTCCCATCGAGTGTTACACAAAGACTTAACTGTCATTTTTGGAACATGATCAAGCAATAGCTGCCATCTTTTAGTAGAGCTTGAAAACAATATATAAATTCTTTGCACAACACCAAAGAAGGTAATAGCTTTACCGCAAGATTTTGCCATATCACTAAGAGTAAGGTTCAGGCTATGACAAGCGCATGGCATGAATAATGCTCTTGGATTAGTTTCAAGTAGTCTTCTTTGTACCCCTTGGTGTTTTCCCTTCATGTTCGAACCATTGTCATACCCTTGTCCACGAGCATCTTTAACATCCAAACCGACAGATTTAAGTGAATCTATTAACACATTATAAAGTCCAAGTCTGGATGTATCATCCACCTTCAAGAACTCCAGAAAAAACTCCTCTATTTTTGTAGTAGTACTTGACATGTTTACGCACCTCACAATTAGAGTCATTTGTTCTTGATGGCTCACGTTGTTGGGGAACGTTGCAGAAAATTAAAATTTTTCCTACGGTTTCACCAAGATCCATCTATGAGTTCATGTAAGCAACGAGTCTAGGGAGAGAGTTTGCATCTACATACCACTTGTAGATCGCGTGCGGAAGCTTGCAAGGTGATGATGTTGTCGTACTCGACGTGATCCAAATCACCGATGACCAGCGCCGAACGGACGGCACCTCCGCGTTCAACACACGTACGGGACGGGAGACGTCTCCTCCTTCTTGATCCAGCAAGGGGGAAGGAGAGGTTGATGAAGATCCAGCAGCACGACGGCGTGGTGGTGGATGCAGGGCGTCACAGCAGCAGGGCTTCGCCGAGACTACGAGGGAGAGACGTAACGGGGGGAGGTGGAGGCGCCAGGGGCTGGTGTATGAAGTCCCTCCTCTCCCCACTATATATAGGGGTGCCAAGGGGGGGGGCACCGGCCCTAGTAGATGAGATCTACTAGGGGGGCGGCGGCCTAGGGGAGGTTTCCCTCCCCCCCAAGGCACCTAGGGGTGCCTTCCACCACTAGGACTCCTCCTAGGGGGAAACCCTAGGCGCATGGGCCTATAGGGGCTGGTGCCCTTGGCCCATGATGGCCAAGGCGCACCCCCTACAGCCCATGTGGACCCCCGGGACAGGTGGCCCCACCCGGTGGACCCCCGGGACCCTTCCGGTGGTCCCGGTACAATACCGATAACCCCGAAACTTGTCCCGATGCCCGAAATAGCACTTCCTATATATAATTCTTTACCTCCGGACCATTCCAGAACTCCTCGTGGCGTCCGGGATCTCATCCGGGACTCCGAACAACATTCGGGTTTCTGCATATACATATCTTCATAACCCTAGCGTCACCGAACCTTAAGTGTGTAGACCCTACGGGTTCGGGAGACATGCAGACATGACCGAGACGCTCTCAGTCAATAACCATCAGCGGGATCTGGATACCCATGATGGCTCCCACATGCTCCTCGATGTTGTCATCGGATGAACCACTATGTCGAGGATTCAATCAAACCCTGTATGCAATTCCCTTTGTCAATCGGTACGTTACTTGCCCGAGACTCGATCGTCGGTATCCCAATACCTTGTTCAGTCTCGTTACCAGCAAGTCACTTTACTCGTACCATAATGCATGATCCCGTGTCCAACACCTTGGTCACATTGAGCTCAATATGATGATGCATTACCGAGTGGGCCCAGAGATACCTCTCCGTCATACAGAGTGACAAATCCCAGTCTCGATCCGTGTCAACCCAACAGCTACTTTCGGAGATACCTGTAATGCACCTTTATAGTCACCCAGTTACGTTGTGACGTTTGATACACCCAAGGCACTCTTACGGTATCCGGGAGTTACACGATCTCATGGTCGAAGGAAGAGATACTTGACACTTGCAAAGCTCTAGCAAAACGAACTACACGATCTTTTATGCTATGCTTAGGATTGGGTCTTGTCCATCACATCATTCTCCTAATGATGTGATCCCGTTATCAACGATATCCAATGTCCATAGTCAGGAAACCATGACTATCTGTTGATCACAACGAGCTGGTCAACTAGAGGCTTACCAGGGACATAGTGTGGTCTAAGTATTCACACGTGTATTACGATTTCCGGATAATACAGTTATAGCATGAATAAAAGACAATTATCATGAACAATGAAATATAATAATACTTTTATTATTGCCTCTAGGGCATATTTCCAACAGTCTCCCACTTGCACTAGAGTCACCAATCTAGTTACATTGTGATGAATCGAACACCCATAGAGTTCTGGTGTTGATCATGTTTTGCACGCGAGAGAGGTTTAGTCAGCGGATCTGCGACATTCAGATCCGTGTGCACTTTGCAAATCTCTATGTCTCCATCTTGAACATTTTCACGGATGGAGTTGAAACGACGCTTGATGTGCCTGGTCTTCTTGTGAAACCTGGGCTCCTTTGCGAGGGCAATAGCTCCAATGTTGTCACAGAAGAGTTTGATCGGCCCCGACGCATTGGGTATGACTCCTAGGTCGGTGATGAACTCCTTCACCCAAATCGCTTCATGTGCTGCCTCCGAGGCTGCCATGTACTCCGCTTCACACGTAGATCCCGCCACGACGCTCTGCTTGCAGCTGCACCAGCTTACTGCTCCACCATTCAACATATACACGTATCCGGTTTGTGACTTAGAGTCATCCAGATCTGAGTCGAAGCTAGCGTCGACGTAACCCTTTACGATGAGCTCTTCGTCTCCTCCATAAACGAGAAACATGTCCTTTGTCCTTTTCAGGTACTTCAGGATATTCTTGACCGCTGTCCAGTGTTCCTTGCCGGGATTACTTTGGTATCTTGCTACCAAACTTACGGCAAGGTTTACATCGGGTCTGGTACACAGCATGGCATACATAATAGATCCTATGGCTGAAGCATAGGGGATGACACTCATCTCTTCTTTATCTTTTGTCGTGGTCGGTGACTGAGCTGAGCTCAGTCTCATACCTTGTAACATAGGCAAGAACCCCTTCTTGGACTGATCCATTCTGAATCTCTTCAAAATCTTATCAAGGTATGTACTTTGTGAAAGACCTATGAGGCGTCTCGATCTATCTCTATAGATCTTGATGCCTAATATATAAGCAGCTTCTCCAAGGTCCTTCATTGAAAAACACTTATTCAAGTAGGCCTTAATGCTGTCCAGAAATTCTATATTATTTCCCATCAGGAGTATGTCATCTACATATAATATGAGAAATGCTACAGAGCTCCCACTCACTTTCTTGTAAACGCAGGCTTCTCCATAAGTCTGCATAAATCCAAACGCTTTGATGAGACATGCAGACATGACCGAGACTCTCTCAGTCAATAACCATCAGCGGGATCTGGATACCCATGATGGCTCCCACATGCTCCTCGATGTTGTCATCGGATGAACCACTATGTCGAGGATTCGATCAAACCCTGTATGCAATTCCCTTTGTCAATCGGTACGTTACTTTCCCGAGACTCGATCGTCGGTATCCCAATACCTTGTTCAGTCTCGTTACCGGCAAGTCACTTTACTCGTACCGTAATGCATGATCCCGTGTCCAACACCTTGGTCACATTGAGCTCAATATGATGATGCATTACCGAGTGGGCCCAGAGATACCTCTCCGTCATACGGAGTGACAAATCCCAGTCTCGATCCGTGTCAACCCAACAGCTACTTTCGGAGATACCTGTAATGTACCTTTATAGTCACCCAGTTACGTTGTGACGTTTGGTACACCCAAGGCATTCTTACGGTATCCGGGAGTTACACGATCTCATGGTCGAAGGAAGTGATACTTGACACTTGCAAAGCTCTAGCAAAACGAACTACACGATCTTTTATGCTATGCTTAGGATTGGGTCTTGTCCATCACATCATTCTCCTAATGATGTGATCCCGTTATCAATGACATCCAATGTCCATAGTCAGGAAACCATGACTATCTGTTGATCACAACGAGCTGGTCAACTAGAGGCTTACCAGGGACATTGTGTGGTCTAAGTATTCACACGTGTATTACGATTTCCGGATAATACAGTTATAGCATGAATAAAAGACAATTATCATGAACAATGAAATATAATAATACTTTTATTATTGCCTCTAGGGCATATTTCCAACAGTCTCCCACTTGCACTAGAGTCATTAATCTAGTTACATTGTGATGAATCGAACACCCATAGAGTTCTGGTGTTGATCATGTTTTGCACGCGAGAGAGGTTTAGTCAGCGGATCTGCGACATTCAGATCCGTGTGCACTTTGCAAATCTCTATGTCTCCATCTTGAACATTTTCACGGATGGAGTTGAAACGACGCTTGATGTGCCTGGTCTTCTTGTGAAACCTGGGCTCCTTTGCGAGGGCAATAGCTCCAGTGTTGTCACAGAAGAGTTTGATCGGCCCCGACGCATTGGGTATGACTCCTAGGTCGGTGATGAACTCCTTCACCCAAATCGCTTCATGTGCTGCCTCCGAGGCTGCCATGTACTCCGCTTCACACGTAGATCCCGCCACGACGCTCTGCTTGCAGCTGCACCAGCTTACTGCTCCACCATTCAACATATACACGTATCCGGTTTGTGACTTAGAGTCATCCAGATCTGAGTCGAAGCTAGCGTCGACGTAACCCTTTACGATGAGCTCTTCGTCTCCTCCACAAACGAGAAACATGTCCTTTGTCCTTTTCAGGTACTTCAGAATATTCTTGACCGCTGTCCAGTGTTCCTTGCCGGGATTACTTTGGTATCTTGCTACCAAACTTACGGCAAGGTTTACATCGGGTCTGGTACACAGCATGGCATACATAATAGATCCTATGGCTGAAGCATAGGGGATGACACTCATCTCTTCTTTATCTTTTGCCGTGGTCGGTGACTGAGCTGAGCTCAGTCTCATACCTTGTAACATAGGCAAGAACCCCTTCTTGGACTGATCCATTCTGAATCTCTTCAAAATCTTATCAAGGTATGTGCTTCGTGAAAGACCTATGAGGCGTCTCGATCTATCTCTATAGATCTTGATGCCTAATATATAAGCAGCTTCTCCAAGGTCCTTCATTGAAAAACACTTATTCAAGTAGGCCTTAATGCTGTCCAGAAATTCTATATTATTTCCCATCAGGAGTATGTCATCTACATATAATATGAGAAATGCTACAGAGCTCCCACTCACTTTCTTGTAAACGCAGGCTTCTCCATAAGTCTGCATAAACCCAAACGCTTTGATCATCTCATCAAAGCGAATGTTCCAACTCCGAGATGCTTGTACCAGTCCATAAATGGATCGCTGGAGCTTGCATACTTTGTTAGCGTTCTGAGGATCGACAAAACCTTCCGGCTGCATCATATACAGTTCTTCCTTAAGATGCCCGTTAAGGAATGCCGTTTTGACGTCCATTTGCCATATTTCATAATCATAGTATGCGGCAATTGCTAACATGATTCGGACGGACTTTAGCTTCGCTACGGGAGAGAATGTCTCGTCGTAATCAATCCCTTGAACCTGTCGATAACCCTTAGCGACAAGTCGAGCTTTATAGATGGTAATATTACCATCCGCGTCCGTCTTCTTCTTAAAGATCCATTTGTTTTCTATCGCTCGCCGATCATCGGGCAAGTCTGTCAAAGTCCATACTTTGTTTTCATACATGGATTCTATCTCGGATTTCATGGCTTCAAGCCATTTGTTGGAATCCGGGCCCGCCATTGCTTCTTCATAGTTCGAAGGTTCATTGTTGTCTAACAACATGATTTCCAGGACAGGGTTGCCGTACCACTCTGGTGCGGAACGTGTCCTTGTGGACCTACGAAGTTCAGCAGTAACTTGATCCGAAGTACCTTGATCATCATCATTGTTTTCCTCTTCAGTTGGTGTGGGCATCACAGGAACGGTTTCCTGTGCTGCGCCACTTTCCCGCTCAAGAGGTAGTACTTCATCGAGTTCTACTTTCCTCCCACTTACTTCTTTCGAGAGAAACTCTTTTTCCAGAAAGCATCCGTTCTTGGCAACAAAGATCTTGCCTTCGGATCTTAAGTAGAAGGTATACCCGACAGTTTCCTTAGGGTATCCTATGAATACGCATTTTTCCGACTTGGGTTCGAGCTTTTCAGGTTGAAGTTTCTTGACATAAGCATCACATCCCCAAACTTTTAGAAACGACAGCTTAGGTTTCTTTCCAAACCATAATTCATACGGTGTCGTCTCAACGGATTTAGACGGTGCCCTATTTAAAGTGAATGTAGTTGTCTCTAGAGCGTATCCCCAAAATGATAGCGGTAAATCGGTAAGAGACATCATAGACCGCACCATATCCAATAGAGTGCGATTACGACGTTCGGACACACCGTTTCGCTGAGGTGTTCCAGGCGGCGTGAGTTGTGAAACGATTCCACATTTCCTTAAGTGTGTACCAAATTCGTGACTTAAGTATTCTCCTCCACGATCTGATCGTAAGAATTTTATCTTTCGGTCACGTTGATTCTCTACCTCATTCTGAAATTCCTTGAACTTTTCAAAGGTCTCAGACTTGTGTTTCATTAAGTAGACATACCCATATCTACTCAAGTCATCAGTGAGAGTGAGAACATAACGATATCCTCCGCGAGCCTCAACGCTCATTGGACCGCACACATCGGTATGTATGATTTCCAACAAGTTGGTTGCTCGCTCCATTGTTCCGGAGAATGGAGTCTTGGTCATTTTGCCCAAGAGGCATGGTTCGCATGTGTCAAACGATTCATAATCAAGAGACTCTAAAAGTCCATCGGCATGGAGCTTCTTCATGCGCTTGACACCAATGTGACCAAGGCGGCAGTGCCACAAGTATGTGGGACTATCGTTATCAACTTTAAATCTTTTGGCATCTACACTATGAACATGTGTAATATTACGCTCGAGATTCATTAAGAATAAACCATTGACCATCGGAGCATGACCATAAAACATATCTCTCATATAAATCGAACAACCATTATTCTCAGACTTAAATGAGTAGCCATCTCGTATTAAACGAGATCCTGATACAATGTTCATGCTCAAACTTGGCACTAAATAACAATTATTGAGGTTCAAAACTAATTCCGTAGGTAAATGTAGAGGCAGCGTGCCGACGGCGATCACATCGACTCTGGAACCATTCCCGACGCGCATCGTCACCTCGTCCTTCGCCAGTCTCCGTTTATTCCGCAGCTCCTGCTGTGAGTTACAAATATGAGCAACGGCACCGGTATCAAATACCCAGGAGTTACTACAAGTACTGGTAAGGTACACATCAATCACATGTATATCAAATATACCTTTGGTGTTGCCGGTCTTGTTATCCGCTAAGTATTTGGGGCAGTTCCGCTTCCAATGACCCTTCCCCTTGCAATAAAAGCACTCAGTCTCAGGCTTGGGTCCATTCTTTGACTTCTTCCCGGTAACTGTCTTACCAGGCGCGGCAACATCTTTGCCGTCTTTCTTGAAGTTCTTCTTACCCTTGCCCTTCTTGAACTTAGTGGTCTTATTGACCATCAACACTTGATGTTCTTTGTTGATTTCAGCCTCTGCTGACTTCAGCATCGAGAACACTTCAGGAATGGTCTTTTCCATTCCCTGCATGTTGTAGTTCATCACAAAGCTCTTGTAGCTTGGTGGGAGCGACTGGAGGATTCTGTCAATGACCGCCTCATCTGGGAGGTTAATGTTCAGCTGGGTCATACGGTTGTGCAACCCAGACATCTTCAGGATGTGCTCACTGACAGAACTGTTTTCCTCCATCTTACAACTGTAGAACTTGTCGGAGACATCATATCTCTCGACCCGGGCATGAGCTTGAAAAACTAGTTTCAGCTCTTCGAACATCTCATATGCTCCGTGATGCTCAAAACGCTTTTGGAGCCCCGGTTCTAAGCTGTAAAGCATGCCGCACTGAACGAGGGAGTAATCATCAGCGCGAGACTGCCAAGCATTCATAATTTCTTGGTTCTCTGGGACGGGAGCGTCACCTAGCGGTCCTTCTAGGACATATTGTTTCCTGGCAGCTATGAGGATGATCCTCAGGTTCCGGACCCAGTCCGTATAGTTGCTGCCATCATCTTTCAGCTTGGTTTTCTCTAGGAACGCGTTGAAGTTCATGTTGACATTAGCGTTGGCCATTGATCTACAAGACATATTTGCAAAGGTTTTAGACTAAGTTCATGATAATAAAGTTCTAATCAAATTATGAACTCCCACTTAGATTAGACATCCCTTTAGTCATCTAAGTGTTACACGATCCGAGTCGACTAGCCCGTGTCCGATCATCACGTGAGACGGACTAGTCATCGTCGGTGAACATTTTCATGTTGATCGTATCTTCCATACGACTCGTGTTCGACCTTTCGGTCTCCGTGTTCCGAGGCCATGTCTGCACATGCTAGGCTCGTCAAGTTAACCCTAAGTGTTTTTGCTGTGTAAAACTGTCTTACACCCGTTGTATGTGAACGTAAGAATCCATCACACCCGATCATCACGTGGTGCTTACAAACGACGAACTGTAGCAACGGTGCACAGTTAGGGGAGAACACTTCTTGAAATTTTATAAGGGATCATCTTATTTACTACCGTCGTCCTAAGTAAACAAGATGCATAATACATAATAAACATCACATGCAATTATATAGTTGTGACATGATATGGCCAATATCATATAGCTCCATTGATCATCTTGTCACCGGCTTGACACCATGATCTCCATCATCATGATCTCCATCATCATGTCTTCATGAAGTTGTCACGCCAACGACTACTTCTACTTCTATGACTAACGTTTAGCAATAAAGTAAAGTAGTTTACATGACGTTATTCAATGACACGCAGGTCATACAAAAAATAATGACAACTCCTATGGCTCCTGCCGGTTGTCATACTCATCGACATGCAAGTCGTGAATCCTATTACAAAGAACATGATCTCATACATCACAATTCATCATTCATCACAACTTCTGGCCATATCACATCACATGATCAATCGCTGCAAAAACAAGTTAGACGTCCTCTAATTGTTGTTGCATCTTTTACGTGGCTGCAATTGGGTTCTAGCAAGAACGTTTTCTTACCTACGAATCACCACAACGTGATTTTGTCAACTTCTATTTACCCTTCATAAGGGCCCTGTTCATCGATTCCGCTCCAACTAAGGTGGGAGAGACAGACACCCGCCAGCCACCTTATGCAACTAGTGCATGTCAGTCGGTGGAACCGGTCTCACGTAAGTGTACGTGTAAGGTTGGTCCGGGCCGCTTCATCCCACAATACCGTTGAGCAAGAAAATACTAGTAGAGGCAAGTAAGATGACAAAATCCACGCCCACAACAAAGTTGTGTTCTACTCGTGCAAAGAGAACTACGCATAGACCTAGCTCTGATACCACTGTTGGAGAACGTTGCAGAAAATTAAATTTTTTCCTACGGTTTCACCAAGATCCATCTATGAGTTCATCTAAGCAACGAGTCTAGGGAGAGAGTTTGCATCTACATACCACTTGTAGATCGCGTGCGGAAGCTTGCAAGGTGATGATGTAGTCGTACTCGACGTGATCCAAATCACCGATGACCAGCGCCGAACGGACGGCACCTCCGCGTTCAACACACGTACGGGACGGGAGACGTCTCCTCCTTCTTGATCCAGCAAGGGGGAAGGAGAGGTTGATGAAGATCCAGCAGCACGACGGCGTGGTGGTGGATGCAGGGCGTCACAGCAGCAGGGCTTCGCCGAGACTACGAGGGAGAGACGTAACGGGGGGAGGTGGAGGCGCCAGGGGCTGGTGTATGAAGTCCCTCCTCTCCCCACTATATATAGGGGTGCCAAGGGGGGGGGCGCCGGCCCTAGTAGATGAGATCTACTAGGGGGGGCGGCGGCCTAGGGGAGGTTTCCCTCCCCCCCAAGGCACCTAGGGGTGCCTTCCACCACTAGGACTCCTCCTAGGGGGAAACCCTAGGCGCATGGGCCTATAGGGGCTGGTGCCCTTGGCCCATTATGGCCAAGGCGCACCCCCTACAGACCATGTGGACCCCCGGGACAGGTGGCCCCACCCGGTGGACCCCCGGGACCCTTCCGGTGGTCCCGGTACAATACCAATAACCCCGAAGCTTGTCCCGATGCCCGAAATAGCACTTCCTATATATAATTCTTTACCTCCGGACCATTCCGGAACTCCTCGTGACGTCCGGGATCTCATCCGGGACTCCGAACAACATTCGGGTTTCTGCATATACATATCTTCATAACCCTAGCGTCACCGAACCTTAAGTGTGTAGACCCTACGGGTTCGGGAGACATGCAGACATGACCGAGACGCTCTCAGTCAATAACCATCAGCGGGATCTGGATACCCATGATGGATCCCACATGCTCCTCGATGTTGTCATCGGATGAACCACTATGTCGAGGATTCGATCAAACCCTGTATGCAATTCCCTTTGTCAATCGGTACGTTACTTGCCCGAGACTCGATCGTCGGTATCCCAATACCTTGTTCAGTCTCGTTACCGGCAAGTCACTTTACTCGTACCGTAATGCATGATCCCGTGTCCAACACCTTGGTCACATTGAGCTCAATATGATGATGCATTACCGAGTGGGCCCAGAGATACCTCTCCGTCATACGGAGTGACAAATCCCAATCTCGATCCGTGTCAACCCAACAGCTACTTTCGGAGATACCTGTAATGCACCTTTATAGTCACCCAGTTACGTTGTGACGTTTGATACACCCAAGGCACTCTTACGGTATCCGGGAGTTACACGATCTCATGGTCGAAGGAAGAGATACTTGACACTTGCAAAGCTCTAGCAAAACGAACTACACGATCTTTTATGCTATGCTTAGGATTGGGTCTTGTCCATCACATCATTCTCCTAATGATGTGATCCCGTTATCAACGACATCCAATGTCCATAGTCAGGAAACCATGACTATCTGTTGATCACAACGAGCTGGTCAACTAGAGGCTTACCAGGGACATAGTGTGGTCTAAGTATTCACACGTGTATTACGATTTCCGGATAATACAGTTATAGCATGAATAAAAGACAATTATCATGAACAATGAAATATAATAATACTTTTATTATTGCCTCTAGGGCATATTTCCAACACACGTCAGGTCTACAGTCCAAGATGACAGAGAAATACCTTGCATCCTTAATTATCCTCAAGAGAGAATATTTAACAGTGCGACCAAGAAGGGAAATTAACTCATTTTGAATATTATGGCCAAGATAAGATGGATTTCACTATTCTTAATGCGCCGAAGATGCTCTTGCATTACAGGATCAAATTCTGCCATCATTTCAATTACTCCCAAAAAATTTCCGTTGTTATCTTGATATAATTTCTCATTCGATCCTCGAAAAGCCAGACTATGTTTAGCAAGAAATTTCAAAGCAGCAACAATTCTAATTAAAACAAGTCTCCATCGCTCCTTCTCCCTTGCAATCTCTTGTTGCCTGTCGTTATCAATTGTTTCCTTCTTACTTAGCCTCAGCCTTACCTCATTGCAAGTATTCATGTTAGTGATATGCTCAACACTATTCTCATGCAATTGGAGCTTCTCACTAAGATGTCTACATCCTTCAATCCCTCGGATGCTAGCAGACTTTTGCTTTTTCCAGATTTAAACAATTTGCAACAAAAGCAGTAGACTTTATTCATGTGTTTAGAGTACACTAACCACCTCCGATCACTGAACTCGCCATTCCTTAACTTTCTTGTGTAGTAATCATATGAAATATGCCTGCCACTAATTTCATCTTCGGGAAACTCAAGATTGTATTCCCTTATAGGTCCTTTTTCAATGAGAATATCTCTTGATTTATTGTCAAGAATATTCCAAGTTCTAGGATCATATATATCAAAAGAAGAACCCTGCTCATCTGCATTTCCAAGATTCTCATGGTCACTAAAATTTTCCGTGTGCTGATCAGCATCATTTTCCGCAGCATTATTTTCCTCGACATGATTTTCCTCAACGGCATTCTTAGTATCATCAGGTTTTTCTTCACCATTTGTTATATATAATTGCTCTGAATTTGTAGCAGCACCAGTCCTCAAGACAAACATATCCATAGCGCCTTCCTGAGATTTAATCATCTTGTCTACTCTTTTCTTGTTGTTTCTTTTCTCACAACCAGATAGATGTTTTTTAGGTAACATGATTATGCTGCAAGTGAGAAACACGAATACAGTATCAGAGATTGAAGATGTTATGTTTTTAGATGAGAAGTTTCAGAATTGAGACCACCGGAAAATATTCGCCTATAGATTAGGATTTATGAATAGATTGATCTGAGAATTATTACCTTCTGAATGATGATCTTGATCAGTTGATCTCTTCCCCGAATTCTTGCCGATTTGATTCCCAAACTCAGCTCCAGGTTCGACGCGGTGCGCTGGTGTCGGCGTCAGGCGGCGTGCTGCTGTGTCGATGCGTCTCCGTGCTCCTGTGTTGGTGCGTCTCCCTAGATTCCAGGAGAACGACAGGGCAACGTGCGTTGCCTGGGCTTGGTTGGGCAGGCCTTAGTGGTGGTTGTGTGCTGCTTGCTGGGTGGGCTCAGAGCTACCTGGGCTGGACGTTAGTCATTCTTTTTTTCCACTACTATATATACTACATATATACTATGGGCCCCCTTTTAGTCTGGGCCTGGGCCGTCGCACCTCTCGCACTGGTCCAAAACCGGCCCTGCTGGACATACTCCGGCGCCTCGCGCCGTGCAGCCTGGCCGTCTCCTGCTGCGTCTACACGGCCCGGCGCGGCACCTAGATGCATACTCTCTTTCTCCAACTCATGAAACCGCGGCAACAGCAGCAGCACAACAACCAGAGGTGGCCCCTTTTTTAGAGCATAAGGGAATTTTAGGCCCCCGGTTCAATTAAAAATGAACCAGAGGTGGCCCCTTGATACTTTTTCCGTTTCTTTTTAGTCTGCGTATAAGATTTGGTCAAAGTCAAACTTGATTAACTTTGACTAAGTTTAAAAAAAAATCAAGATTCACAATATGAAATCAAATTGTTAGATGCATCATGAAATTAATTTTCATACCAGATAGCTTTAGCATTGTAGATGTTCATATTTTTTCATACAAAGTTGGTCAAATTTTACAAAGTTTGACTTTGACCAAATCTTATATGCTGACTAAAAAGGAACAGAGGGAGTACATCTTTGCTGTGATTAATCTAGGGATCTAATGATCAGAGAGTCTAGAGACAAGCTGATGTTTATCCTTGTAGGTACTCTTCTTCCGGCACTGGCGACACTACTGCCATGGTTCCTTATTCCAGATTGACTCCCCTGACAGAGCTTCAACGCATCTGATTGGGTAATTATCTTGGAATCCTTCACTGTTAGCTTTCTCAAAACTAAAAGAGTTTGGCTGCTTGCATACTAAGATTTCACTCTTTTTTCTCTTTGACAAAACAGAGCAGTATATAGATAGTTTTTTCTTGGGTAGGCAAGGAGACCCCCTCTCACCGCTTCTCTTCGTCCTTGCCATCGACCCACTTCACCACATCCTTGCTAAAGCGACGAGTCAAGGCCAGCTGCACCCTATTCTAGCCAGGACCGAAACCCTTCGTGCGTCTCTCTATGCGGATGATGCTGCCATCTTCGTGAAGCCAATAAAAGAAGACATTCAGTTCTTAGCATCCACCCTTGCTAATTTTGGTGAGGTCACTGGTCTAGTCACTAACTGCGCCAAGAGCCATGTGGCACCAATTCGCTGCAATGATGTTGCCCTCGATGATATCCTCATGTCCTTCCTTGCCATCTAAACTACCTTCCCTATGAGATACCTTGGGCTGCCCCTATCGGTCAGGAGACTTCGGAGAATCCACTTTCAACATTTGGAAGACAAGGTGGCTGGAAAACTCACTCCTTGGCTTGGCAGACATGTTGTGTCGCCGGGTCGCATTGTTCTTGTCAAGGCGGTCCTCACTGCTATAGCAATCTACCACCTCACTCCTTTGGATCTGCCAGTCGAGGTCATCAAGGCAATTGACAGTATTAGACGCGCTTATCTTTGGGCGGGATGTGAAAAGGTCACCGGCGGGAAATGCAAAATTAAATGGGAGATGGTGTGCAAGCCCAAGTTATATGGTGGATTGAGCGTCCTCAACTTGCAAAAGTTTGCTACCGCTCTCCGCTTGCGATGGCTTTGGTTTGAGTGGGATGACCCCACTAAACCTTGGATTGGCATGGGCACGCCATGCACTGACGATGATAGAAATCTTTTTGCGGCTGCCACTCATGTTACCATTGGTGATGGTCATCGGGCCACTTTCTGGGAATCATCTTGGGTGGACGGTATTCGCCCCAAGGATATTGCTCCAAAGATCTTTGATCTCTCCAGGAAGAAAAGAAGCTCCGTTCGCTCGAGTCTCACAGACAACGCTTGGGTCCGCAACATTGATACCTCTCAGGGCCTCACTTTTGAGCATATTGAGCAATTCGCCACCCTTTGGAAGAAGCTCTCCAATGTCATTCTAACCCCTCGAGTTGACGATGCAATTTTTTGGAAGTTCACTAAAGATGGGGTATACTCCGCGTCTTCTGCATACAATGCTCAGTTTGAGGGTCAACACCGCCTCTGCCATGATCACTACCGTTTGGAAAGCTTGGGCCCCCGCAAAGTGCAAATTTTTCGCTTGGTTGATTATTCATAATACAGTGTGGACCGCCGATAGATTGCAGCGTCGGGGATGGCCGAATTGCAACCTTTGCCCTCTTTGCAAGCAGGTTTAGGAGACCGCGGCTCACCTCCTCTTCCAGTGTCGGTTCACAGTGAGAGTGTGGACGGAGATCAAGACTTGGCTTGGCCTCCACGACATTGATCCGTCAGATTGGAGACTCGTGCCCTCGGTGGAAGTTTGTTGGGACATGGTTGCTCACAAAAGGGGCCACTCACGCATGGTTCATAGCACTTTGATGATGCTTGTTGCGTGAGAAATTTGGAACGAACGCAACGCGACGGTTTTCCGCAACACCGCCGCCCCTACTACCGTTGTCATTGCCAAGATTAAAGATGAGTCCTCTATTTGGGCTCGTGCGGGTGCGAAGTATTTGTGTAATATTATGCCGCGAGAGTGATCTGTACTCTCCCGCTTGGCGGAACTATGTCTAATCTTCTTCTTAATTAATGAAAATGGCAAATCTTTTGCCTTGTTTCAAAAAAAAAAAATTGCAAGTGCTAGTATGAACTTATACATTACACTTGCATTACACTGAAGTCACAAATGTTTAGAAACATAGCCGGAGCCGCAGTGACTCGCCAAGCTTTAGAACTGGAAGTAGTAGTTTTAGTTTAAAGTGTATTTTTAGTTAACTGTATACTTATTTGTGATTTGTTCTGCTTGCCTATCTATTTGGCATCGTTGTACAAGATAATGATGTGGTTGTGCTCTGTTTGTACTCAGATCGATATTGTTGGGAAAAGGAATGCCGACCCGCCGTGGTGATCCATGTGCCATACCGTCTGTGCAAGGAGCTGCCATCTATAGACCTTAAATGGCAAGTTTGCAAACTATGTGAAATTCAATTAACTTGTGTTGATGATACCGATGTCACGTGCGACGAGAAAACTGAATAGTTTTCTGTAAAAAATTTACGTAAATTTCTGGATTGGAAACTCGTATCCCATCATACGGTCAGCAAAAGTGACCCCGTGATTCAGGATAATGAAAAAGATGTTGGTTGCAATGTTTCAGGTTTTCACATCAATTCCACAGCAAAAATGTGTTGGTTTGAGAGATTTTTATGTCCTGATGACGTGTGGGGCACTTATGATACTGTAAGTCCCAATGCAAGGCATGCCTTCTTTTATCCATAAACTTTCCGATGGCTATCTGTTGTGAGACTCTGCCTATACGGGTTTCAGTGATCTTGCATGAGCGATTTGTTCTTTATAATCCTCACTTGATGATGGCAAAAGTTGATCAGTTCTATTTGAATTTCTTTGCTTATCTTATAACTATCAGTAAGTTTTGCTTGCCTGCAATTTTAGGACAAGCAGCAAGCTGGCGTGACTGATGATGTAGATCCATTCCTGAGATCTGGACGATTTGGTACCAATTCGAGTTTTATTTAGAGATATTAGATTATTTTCGTTGTGGCCTTGGCCAAAAACACCCTGGCTTCAAATCGGACTAGAACTGCTTGATCTATGCATTGGTCTCTTCATGCAAGTTATGTAATTTTCTGTTCCATTTTTTAGGAGCAAGTGAAACATATTTCTTCATATTACCCAGTCACTAGATTTACTTATCAGGCTTCATCGGAAACTTGAATGTTGCACATAAACTTGATGTATACCGAGTGAAAAACATTTGCGAGCCTTCTGAATAAAGGGACGACTTTTAAGGATGATAAAAAGCATAGTTCAATCAAGTCTTCTGTATGTATGAATATTCCCTTGTCCTTTAACATAGATGTCATTTGGCTGAGCAGTACTACTGGTACTCCGGTTAGGCGGTCACTATCAATCACAAGTTTACAACACAATACTCCATGCCGAAATCGACTCATTATCCTGCAGATTTACTAACATGTCATTGTTGCTCACCTGCAATAATGCTGCTCTTCTCGCTAAGTCACACACAGTGTCATCCATAGACGTTAACAAATCCTTCAGCATGTTTAGTGCGCAGAATGACGCATCAGGAGGTGCGCGCGCCCCAGCCACTAGTGTGTGTGACATGTAACCTGATGTCGTTACTTTTGGTACGAGCTTCACATCGTAGTTATTCTAATCAGTTACTCCACCATCTTCACTTGACAAAATGTAACCACCAAGAAAGAGCTAAGCACATCGCAAGATAAATATATAAGCGACACACATCAGAAAGTGAACCAAAAAATCCTCCAAATTTCGAGATCACATCGACCATTCGTTGCTATTTGCACACACACACACATGGGAGTAGTTTACACTTTACAATGGCAACGTCGGCCAGCCTAAGATCCAGGCGCAAACTTGGTGGCGAAAACCCATGCATTGTTGGCGACAGGGTCGTCAAGGTGGTCGAACAGGTTCTCCAATGGGCCCTTGCCGGTGACGATAGCTTGGACGAAGAACCCAAACATGGAGAACATGGCGAGACGGCCATTCTTGATCTCCTTCACCTTGAGCTCAGCGAAGGTGACAGGGTCGTCGGCAAGGCCGAGCGGGTCGAAGTACTGGCCGCCAGGGTAGAGGTCGTTGCCCTCGCCGACACCGTCGAGACCATTGATGCGGAAGCCTTCAACCAGGCCCATGAGAAGGACCTGGAAGCCTAGCACGGCAAGGATGCTCTGCGCGTGGACGAGGTTGGGGTTTCCAAGGTAGTCGAGGCCACCCTCGGAGAAGATCTGCGAGCCGGCCTTGAACCAGACGGGCTCCTTGAACTCGACGCCCACCCACTTCTGGAGCACCTCCGGGAAGACGCACCCAAGAGCGCCGAGCATCGCCCACCGCCCGTGGATCACCTCCAGCGCCCTGTTCCTAGCGAACGCCTCCGGGTCGGCGGAGAGCCCGGCGGTGTCCCAGCCGTAGTCGCCCGGGAACTCGCCGTTCAGGTAGGACGGCGTCTGCGCGGAGAAGGGGCCCAGGTACTTGACGCGGTCCGGGCCGTACCACAAGTCGTTGCCCTGCGAGCGCGCGCGCGCACACATCAGACAGTCGTTAGCTCTTAGGACGAGTTCCTTCCGTGGTGGTTAGTTCATGGCACGTACCATGGTGATTCTGCCGTTGGCCGCGGCGGCGATGTCGCGCAGGGGGCTGGCGCTGGCGGCGCGGCCCTGGCCGCTGAGGAACGGCGTCTTGGCGACGACGGCGCGGGAGGCGGCGGCCATGATGGTGGATGCCATGCCTGCTGCTCCGGATCGGAGTCCGTACGTACGGTGGCCTAGCCGGCTGCTGCTGCTGGGTGCCTCAGTGAGTGGTGGGAATTAGAGAGGGGCGACGTGTACGTATTTGTAGCACAAGTTTTCGTGGAGACGCGGGGGTGGTGGAGGATTTCTGGATTTGGTTTGGACCAATCAGGGAGCGGCATTGGATCGGCGGAGGCGTGGTGTTGCCACCTCGGATCGTCGGATGGGTTCCTAACTTCCTATCCGCAGAGTTATCTTATCTCGGCACCAAGGCATTTTGTGGGCGCGTCTACAGAGTGACACCTGGTGCTGACTGTATTTTCGTGCTGAGATGGCACCAAGGCGTTGGCTACTTGGCTTGACTGTATTTTGGTGCAGACTGTAGCAGTTGCAAGATATGAGCGAAGAACAGGAGTGGAGCAGAGTTGTTGAACAACAAACCTGAATGAAGGTGGCCTTTCATGGCCATTAGCCTGAGCACTGCCTTGGGCGTCGCTTCTGTTGTTGCAGGTAGAAATTAACATAATCAGATTGGAAAGGAACAGTTAATTAAGCTCATCGGCTGCTCTGAGATGGCTGTCTCTCCTCTCCCCCGCCCCTCCCCTAGTCCCCCCCTTCCCCTCCCTCGCCGCTGGCCATGGCTCCCCTGCCCCTCCCTCCCCCTCGTCCCCCCTCCTGCTGTCTGCGGGGAGGGCTCGCGGCTCTTGCTCCGGGCGCGCGCCGTCTTCGTCGCTGGCTCCCTCGGCGTCGGCGCCCTTCCTTGGCTCGCGGTTCTGGGCGCTAGGCGTTTTGGAGGATTCGGCCTCTGATTCCGACTCGGAGGGGTGCGCCCCGCCGTCGCTGGTGCCGATGGTGGCTCCAGGGCTTGCGGCTGGCCGCGTTCAGAAATTTGCTCCGGGCGGTCGGGGCAGGCCGGTGTCGCTGCCGTCGGGGTCTCCTGGGTGGTCGCGTGTTGGTCGCCATCGGCGCGTGTTGGTGTGGATCCGGCTTCTTCTCAGGTGCGTGACCTCCTTGGTCCTCCCCGGTTGATGTGGTGCCTGATCTGGGTGGCTTGGCCTCTCCGGTCGGTGCTCCTCTCTGCCTTCCTTGTCTTCGGTCGAGGCTTTTGCCGGCGGCGGCGGAGGCGGCGGCGCGCCCAGAGGCAGGTGCTGACCTAACCCTAGATCTTGGGTGCTCGACGGGCTTGGGGGGCCTTGGTGGGCCTTTGGGCCTGGTGGCCTCTGCTGGGGCTCGGTCTGGGCCGCCCGACCCACCGGTCCTGTCGTCCTTTGTTTCTCCCCCCCTTCTGTCTATGGGCCCGGGGCAGGTGGTAGTGGCCACTGCACCCCGGCCTTCCCCCCCTTTGGTCCGTGCTACGGTCTCGGCCTGCTCGGCCCAATCTGGCTCGGCCTGTTGCGGCTATATATGGGTGCGCCGCGGTGCCCTTCCCCCCTTCCTAGGGTTTCCGACTTCTGCCGCTGATATTCGCAGGGTGCATCGCCCCATTCGCCACTTCTCCAGATCCGCTTCTTCCCCACCCCCTCTCCTCCTCTCCTTCACCGACGTGCTTGCCATGGACAAGTCGAGGGTGTCGTCCTCCGAGGCCCTATCGGGGAGCAAGAGGGCTCGGGGGTCCTCGCCGGGCTCTGGTGCTGATCTGGCCTATGAGGCGGAGCTCCGTTCGAAGCTTGAGGCAGATCAAGCGGCACACGGGCCGGATCGCGCGCGGGAGGAGTGGGAGGCGGGGTCGGACCGCTCCATGGCCAGATCTGGGACGCCACTCCCTGGATCTGGTGCTGGGTCGGGGTCGGGGCCGGATCCATGGGAGGCTGCCGCGGCTTCGGCGGCTGGTGGTTCCTCTTCTTCGGCGCCACGCCCCGTCCAGGCCAAGGGGCCGGTTCCTCCGCCTCGGCCTCCTCCCCACTCCTTTGCGGCCGGCGCGGCCTCTCGCTCGGGGCAGCGCTTTGGTCCTGGGTCGTCTTCATCGCTGGCTGGGGACCGGCGTCCTCCCCCTTCTGCTCCGGGCGCTTCCTCTGGGGTTCGTGGCGACGGCATCTTGCCGCCACTGCCGCCTCCAGCTCCTCGTCAACATCCAGTTCCCTCGGGCCCCTCACCGACCCTCACCTGCTTTGCATGCCACCGCCCAAATCATTTCCAATCGAGATGCACTAATCCCCCTTTCTGTCTCATCCGCCGATCTGATTGCCATTTGACCGTGGACTGTCATAACCGCACCAAGGGTCCCTCTTTCGTGCAGTTTGGGTTGGGTTTGCCTGAGTGTTCCTTCTTCGCTCTGGACGCTGAGGTTCCTGTGGTGATGGCTGCACCTTCTCTCTCTAATGCGGCTATTATCACAGTGTGTGGTCAGAAAATATCTCCGCAGACCCTTCTGGACGGTCTGAAGATCTAGGATGAGGGTGGATGGGACTGGCAGGTGCGCTAGGTCTCAGACTTTGAGTTTGCTATGGTGTTCCCCTCCAAGGACTGTCTAAGGATGATTTCGTCGCGTACCAGCATTACTCTGCCCCTAAATCAGCTTGTGGTTTCTGTCAAAACGGCTACCAGTGGTGCGAAGGTGGTGGGTCCTCTCAGCAAAACTTGGGTGCTGGTTGATGACGTGCCTGTTGGGCTTCGGTCTGTGGAATTCATGATGGCTTTTGGTAACCTCGTCGGCAAACCTGTGGAAGTGGATTCGGAATCCCTGGAGAAGGTTGGCCCGATTCATATCAGCGTGTGGTGCATTGATTCAGCTTTTGTTCATGGCTCTGTGGATGTTTTCCCTTCCCCTGAGGGTGTGCGGCTTCATGTTCGGGTTGAGGGCGTTGGTCTTCATGCTCCCCCTCCGCCTATGCCTACGCCTCCTCCTTCCAAACCTTCTGACCAAGATGACACGCAGGGGGATGGTTCGGCCGGGGTGCAAAAGCCTAATGGGGGTTCGGATCTGTGATTTACTCAATCTAAATGGGACAAGATGGACTCCGATGATCGTGAGATGCTCAAGGAGAATGCCCCGGCCCCTAATCCTCAGAAGGAGTACATGAATCCACGGGATGGGGATGTTGGTAAGGGGACCCCCATCTCTGGTGCTTGTTCCAATGTGCCTACTTGCCCGAAGTCGCCTTCCTTCTCTAGCATTGAGGATCTCCCTGCTTCCCCTCGGTGTTCCATTGATATCCCCACCAAGAAGAAGAAGAAGGTCTCGGTTCGGAAATTTTCTGCTAAGAGTCGGGCTTCATACACCTCCAAGTTCTCTGTTGCAGGGCTGGCTCGTCATCTGGACCAGGACCTCGGCGCTGCCTCAGGGTCTGGTCCTGGCACGGCGATGCCGGTTCAGGGCTCGGCGGTCCTGCGTTCTCCTGCGTCCATGGCGCAGAAGGGTCAGCGGGTGCGGGACTCCGACGTCTCTGTGGTGGAGCGTGCGGAGCGTCGCGCTGCGGCTAGGGACCTCCCTCCTGCTGGTTCGTCTCCCCCCATGCTCTTCCTTCTTCCCCAGTTCGCCTAGTTTTACCTGCTTTATCAAACGACCATTTGTTGCATATTATGTCGGATATTGGGGTGGTTGATAACCCGGGGTTGGGCTCTTCCTCTCAACTTCTTTCTATCATTCGGGCAAATGAGGCAGCCCAGGCTGTCATCGCTAAGGTTATGGCTGCCGCGAAGTGTGCTGGTCCTATTGGGGTTCAGGGCTAGCCCGGGGTGGTAGATGCAACTACTGGTTGTGGCCAAGCGTCTGCCCCCCAGTTCCTGTTAAATCTGGTCATTCCAAACGGCCTAAGGCTTATGTGGGCCCGTGTAGATCGAGTCTCCGTATCAAAAACCTTTCTTTTAGATGAGAGCCCTTTTCTGGAATGTTCGTGGTTTCGGTGCTAGGGGGCGTCGGGACCAGATTCATGACTTGGTGTGTAGGGAGCACAATGACATTTTAGGTTTGGTCGAAACTTTCAAGGAATCCTTTTCTCCCTCTGAATTGTCTGCGATCGCTGGGATGGGTAGATTTGACTGGCACTTTCTTCCTGCCTCGGGTCATTTTGGAGGTATCCTGATTGGCTCCAAGCGGGACATCTTTGACTTCATTGCTTTTGATCATGGCATATTTGGGGCAAGCTACGTTTTTCATCATCGCCAACTGAATATGATGTGGGAATTCATGGTGGTTTACGGGCCCGCGGACCATTCACTTGCTCTTATTTTTTTGGATGAAATCTCGATCAAGATTGAGGCATGCAATATTCCTCTTCTTATTGGGGGAGACTTTAACCTGATTCGCTCTCCGGCCGACAAGAACAATACTAATTTCTCGTGGCCTCTCGCCAATGCCTTTAACAATTTCATTAGTAGTTGCGCCCTTCATGAGCTTCCTAGGGTGGGGGCTCGTTTCACCTGGTCTAATCATCAAGCCTCACCTGTCCGGTCGGTGCTGGACAGGGTTTTTGTGTCTGATCGATGGGATACGCTATTTCCCCATGCATTGCTCAAGGCCAAGCCTGCGGTTGGGTCTGACCATGTCCCCCTTGTCCTTGACGTGGGTATCTTGGCTATCGCCATGACCTCCCGCTTCCAGTTTGATGCTTCTTGGCTTATGGTAGAGGGCTTTTATGATATGCTTGGTTCTAGGATCTCTACGTTTCTTTCTTCTCCTCTTTGCTCCTTTGGTCCTCTAGATGATTGGCATAAACTTTCTTACGAGCTTTGCAAATTCCTTAAGGGGTGGTCTAGAAACAGGGCGGCTGAGGCCCGTAAAGAAAAAGACTCCTTAGAATCTCAAATATGGGATCTTGATCTTTTTGCTGACTCTTGTGGCCTCTCCTCCTCTCAATGGGCCAACTGTTACGCCCTGGAAGATGCCTTGTTGGTGCTTCACCACCAGTCGGAAATTTACTGGCACCAACGTGGGGCCCTTAATTGGACCTTGAAGGGGGGTGCGATGACGGCTTACTTCTTTGTGATTGCCAATGGTAGGCGCCGCAGATGCTTCATTGATTCCCAGGTTATTGGTGTCGTTAGAACCTCGGACCAACCCACCATTATGGCACACATTGTTGGATTCTATTCTAATCTCCTTAGCTCCAAGCCTGATCCTGGGGTTGGTCTCTGTCCTGGATTCTGGGACTCTGGTTCTAGGATCTCTTCGGACGAAAACTTGGGTCTTATGGTTCCTCTATCTGACGAGGAGATCTGACAGGTGGTTAGCTCGGCTAACACGAACACGGCTTCCGGTCCTGATGGTTTCTCTATCCCTTTCTTTAGAAAATTTTGGCCACAGTTGCGGGATCTTATTTGTAAAGTTATTCAAGGTTTCTGGTTGGGTACGGTGGATATCTCTCGCCTTAATTATTCGGTCATTACCTTAATTCCTAAAGTCAAGGGCGCAGATTTGATATCGCAATTTAGGCCGATTGCCCTTATTAATAATTTCGCCAAGTTTCTGGCCAAAGGATTGGCTACGCGCCTATCTCCCATTGCCGATCGTACCATCAGCCCTTTTCAGTCGGCTTTTATTAAAGGTTGCTTCATTCTAGATGGGGTTCTGTGCTTGCATGAGATCGTTCATGACCTTAAGATTCGCAACACGAAAGCGGTCATTCTTAAACTTGATTTTGAGAAGGCTTACGATTCGGTTAGCTGGCCTTTTTTGCGTAGAGTGTTGTTGGCCAAAAGGCTTCGATGGTCCACTTGTTCATAGAATTATGCAGTTGGTCTCGGGGGGCCACACTGCTATTAATGTTAACGACCAAGTCAGTAAGTTCTTTGCCAATGGTAGGGGCCTGCGGCAGGGCGACCCCGCCTCGCCTATCCTATTCAATTTCGTGGCTGATGCTTTATCTTGCTTGCTATCTAGGGCAGCTACCTTCGGGCATATATCCCCTGTTAGCAACCATCTTATCCCCCCTGGTTTGACCCATCTCCAATACGCGAATGACACTATTATCATGGTCGAGCTAAATGACGCCTGCCTAGCGCACCTAAAGTTTATTCTTCTCTGCTTCGAGGCTATGTCGGGACTTAAGATTAATTTTTCCAAAAGTGAAGTGGTTGTTACTGGGGTGGATGATTCGGAAGCCATTCGAGTGGCTCACCTTCTCAATGGTAAGCTGGGATCCTTTCCGTTCAAGTACTTAGGTCTTACGATCTCCCCGGATGTGCTTCATGCTAAGGATTTTGCCCCTGTGGTTACTAAGGTGGGTAACAGGGTCCTACCCTGGCGGGGCAGATATAATCTGAATGCGGGTAAAGTAGCTCTTATTAACGCCTATCTCTCCTCCCTCCCCATGTTCCTGATGGGCTTTTACCTCTTGTCGGCTGGGATTCATGTTGGGTTTGATAAACATCGTGGAGCATTTTACTGGAATGCGGCGGAAAATCGCCGCAAATATCGCTTTGTGAAATGGAAGCTTATTTGCAGGCCCAAAAACCTTGGGGGGTTGGGGATCCTTAATACGTCCATCATGAACCAATGCTTACTGATTAAGTGGTGGTGGAAGATTATGAGTGCGGAGGACCAACCCCTGTGGCTGGACATCCTAAAAGCTAAATATTTCCCGTCCTCTAGCCCAATGTTTGCCATGTCGCGTGGTGGCTCGCAGTTCTGGAAGGCGTTGGTCAAAGTTAGGCCGATTTTTCAATCCTTCGTTAAGTTTGTCGTTGGGGACGGATCCTCGATTAGGTTTTGGTTAGACTAGTGGTGTGGAGATTCAACCCTCTCGGTCACCTTCCCTACTCTTTTTTCTTATTGTTTAGATCCTGCCATTTCTATTGCTATGTTAGCTTCCCAGGGGTGGAACCTAATCTTCCGGCGTTCCTTGTTGCCTGAAGAGTTCGAAGATTGGCAGCGTCTTACTGCCCTCTTCCCTTCGCTCTCGACGGCTAGGGACTCGGTAATCTGGCCGTTGTCTTCCTCTGGTCGGTTCTCGGTTAAATCTCTTTACTCCAAGCTCGTTGGGGGCACGCCCACTAATCGTTTCTCCCAGGTCTGGAAGGCTCGCCTTCCCCCTAAGATTAAAATCTTCTTATGGCAAGCCTTCCGGCGTCGGTTGCCTTCGGCTGATCAAATTCGTAAGAGAAATGGCCCGGGCTCCCAGTTCTGTGCTCTTTGTGGTGCAGTTGAGGACACCGAACATATCTTTTTTCACTGTCACCTGGCTAAGCTCATTTGGAGTTGCGTTCAGGATTGGTTAAATGTCTATTGGGCCCCTGACTCCTTTGCAGAGTTGCGGGCTTTGGCCCATAATTTATCAGGCGTATCTCGGCGAATCTTTTGGGTGGGCTTGGGAGCGCTGTGTTGGTCCCTTTGGATGACTAGGAACAAATTTACTATTGAGCACATGTTTCCTGCTAAACCTGCTGACTGCTTATTTCAATCATATGCTCTCCTGCAGCAGTGGAAATCATTGACTAAGGATGACGACCATGAGGCGTTCACAGTGCTGACCTCCAAAATTCAGACGACGACGTCTCTTTTATGCAGACAAGCGCAGGGTGACTAAGGGCTTTAGTTCGACTGCTTGGCTTTCTACCAGTTGGGTGATCCTTCTTCCGTCCTGCGTGCCGTGTACTGGCGTGGGTGCCATGTACCAGACTTCTCCTTTTTAGTACTCTGGCCGTAGTTGGGGCTTGGGGTTGTTGCTACCTTCCTGCGATGTTATTGCGAACTGCCGTGTGGCTTTATTTATAAAGTCAGGCGTACGCCTTTTCTCTAAAAATTAAGCTCATCCATGCTGGTTTTAGTTTTAGGTTTCAGGTTTTAGTTTCTCTGAATAAAACTGGCCTTCAGGGTGTGCCTGTGCACGTACGAGCTTCAGTTAGTTTTTCCTTCAGTTTTCAGTTAGGTTGTTAGCATATCTTCTGCTCGCCGCAGGAATTGCCATGGGATGGCATGGATCACGCATTCCTCGCCGCGGGCACAAAGGGCTCTGCACGTCCGGGCGTCGTGGGATGGCATGACCTGTAAGCTCGGAGGGCATGACCGCTTCCTTTGCTTGTTTTTAGGAACTCGTTGATGAGTTCAGATAAATAAGATCAACAACAGAACAACTGCAAAAGTTACACAACACAAAACCACTGTCATCAACCTCTCGCTCCCTCTCGCTCTCGTCTCTTCCTCGCCGTGTTGTCAGCCTCTGCGACAGCAAGTGGCATCAGAGCCTCGGTGGTGTATGATCCATCCTGGGCACCGGCGGTGTCTGATCCGTCGGAGAGATGGCGGGCAGCAACGACGAGAAGGCGAAGAAGCAGCTCGAGGAGGAGCAGGCCGCTCGAGAAATCCCTGGCGTGTCTCTCCACTAAGAAGGGATCGGGGGTGCGTGTGGTTGAGCGCGTCGTGCACAGCGACGGCAGCAGCATGCCCCTGATGATGCTCACACGCACGAATTACTCTGACTAGGTCATGATCACCAAGCTGCAGCTGCAGGCCGACGAGCTGTAGCACGCAGTGAAGACGGGGCAAGGTACAAATGGCGATGACCGGCGCGCCATGATCGCCCTTCTCAAGGGGGTGCCGCCGGAGCAGACCGATGGCGGACGCGAGATGGCGGGTCACATTCGCCCCGGATCTCATGGCGGCGCGCTCCATCACCTTCGCCACTGGCGAACTCCTTCTCCGAGAGGATGCGCTGCGCATGGTGCTTCTCGATGATCAGGGCGGCACGATGGATGCCCGATCCCTGCGCGTCGACGAGGTGATTGATATTGGGTACATCATTCCCTTCCCCTGTCATTTTACTAGGGTTTGGGATCGTCTTCCTCCCCCCTTACCTACGGACCATCCGCCGAAGAGCCGGGGTGCCAGCGTGGCCGCGCGCGGCGAGCTGTCGTGCTCCCATGATGGATCTCGGGGTTTGGGGGAGGTTCATGGAGATCGACTCGGTATTCCTCTCCTGGCCGGTTCGGGTATCCTGGGGCGTCGACCAGCAGAAAACCGCTCCACCCTCCCGGATCTGCGACACGCGGGTTCGAGCATATCTGACCACCATGACCAAGCCGCGGCTAGGGTTTCGGCTCCGCCTCCTGGTATAAATCGCTGCGCCCAGCCTTGCGTCCCCCCATTTTAGATATGGAAGACTGCCTCCTCCATTTCTGGGAGAAACCAGAGAGAGAAAAATCTAGGGTTCGTCCCTCCTTCACTTGGTGGGAGGGGAAAATCCGTGGAGATTCTAGATCCTTTGCTGGGGTTATCTCATCCTCCCCACCTAGATCCGCTGTTGTCTCTTCTTGCGAGCCACCTAAGATGAGGGAAGAGGGGTTCGGTGCGGGGCACTGATACGTCCATTTTGCATCATACTTTTATGAAAATATTTATTGCATTATGGGCTGTTATTTCACGTTATGTCACAATACTTATGGCTATTCTCTCTTATTTTACAAGGTTTACATGAAGAGGGAGAATGCCAGCAGCTGGAATTCTGGGCTGGAAAAGGAGCAAATATTGGAGGACTATTCTGCGCAACTCCAAAAGTCCTGAAATTCCACGGAATACCTTAAAATAAATAAAGAAAAATCATCACCAAAGATGAAGGCCAGGGGGCCCACACCCTGCTCACGAGGGTGGGGGGCACCCCCCTGGGCGCCCCCTACCTCGTGGGCCCCCTGGTGGCTCCCCGACGCCCGTCTTCTCCTATATGAAGTCTTTCGATGAGAAAAAAATAGAAGGCAACCTTTCGGGACGAGACTCCACCGCCACGAGGCAGAACCTTGGCGGAGCCAATCTAGGGCTCCGGCAGAGCTGTTTTGCCAGGGACAATTCCCTCCGGGAGGGGAAAATCATCATCATCGTCATCACCAACGCTCCTCTCATTGGGAGAGGGCAATCTCCATCAACATCTTCACCAGCACCACCTCATCTCCAAACCCTAGTTCATCTCTTGTATCAAATTCTTGTCTCCAAGTCCGGAATTGGTGCTAGTAGGTTGCTAGTAGTGTTGATTACTCCTTGTAGTTGATGCTAGTTGGTTTATTTGGTGGAAGATCATATGTTCAGATCCTTTATGTACAATATTACCCCTATGATTATGAACATGAATATGCTTTGTGAGTAGTTACGTTTGTTCCCGAGGACAAGGGAGAAGTCTTGCTATTAGTAGTCATGTGAATTTGGTATTCGTTTGATATTTTGATAAGATGTATGTTGTCTAACCTCTAGTGGTGTTATGTGAACGTCGACTACATAACACTTCACCATTATTTGGGCCTAGAGGAAGGCATTGGGAAGTAATAAGTAGATGATGGGTTGCTAGAGTGACAGAAGCTTAAACCCTAGTTTATGCGTTGCTTCGTAAGGGACTGATTTGGATCCATATATTTCATGCTATGGTTAGGTTTACCTTAATACTTTTGTTGTAGTTGCGGATGCTTGCAATAGAGGTTAATCATAAGTGGGATGCTTGTTCAAGTAAGAACAACACCCTAGCACTGGTCCACCCACATATCAAATTATCAAAGTACCGAACGCGAATCATATGAGCGTGATGAAAACTAGCTTCACGATATTCCCACGTGTCCTCGGGAGCGCTTTTCCTATTATAAGAGTTTGTCCAAGCTTGTCCTTTGCTACAAAAAGGATTGGGCCACCTTGCTGCACTTTATTTACACTTGTTACTTGTTGCTCGTTACAATTTATCTTATCACAAAACTATCTGTTACCACTTATTTCAGTACTTGCAGAGAATACCTTGCTGAAAACCGCTTATCATTTCCTTCTGCTCCTCGTTGGGTTCGACACTCTTACTTATCAAAAGGACTACGATAGATCCCCTATACCTGTGGGTCATCAAGACTCTTTTCTGGCGCCGTTGCCGGGGAGTGAAGCACCTTTGGTAGGTGGAATTTGGTAAGGAAAAATTTATTTAGTGTGCTGAAATTTTCTGTCACTTGTTACTATGGAAAGTAATTGTCTGAGGGGCTTGTTCGGGGTATCTTCACCCCATCCGGTAGAGCAAAGAGTTGCTCCTCAACCTACTCAACCTACTGAACCTATTGAAAATGAAACTCCTTTTGAGATTCCTTCGGGTATGATGGAAAAACTGCTAGCTATTACTTTTACAAGAGATGGAACAAAGCATCTTGATGAACATCTACGCTATGTGGATGATATTTGTGGACTATTTAAGCTTGCAGGTATACCCAATGATGTTGTTAAGAAGAAGGCTTTCCCTTTATCTTTGAAGCGAGACACATTGACATGGTATAGGCCATGTGATGATATGAGATCATGGAACTATAAAAGATTGAAATTGGAATTTCATCAAAAGTATTACCCTATGCATCTTGTTCATCGTGATCGCAATTATATATATAATTTTTGGCCTCGCGAAGGAGAAAGCATCGCTCAAGCTTGGGGCAGGCTTAAATCAATGTTATATTCCTGCCCCAATCATGAGCTCGCAAGAGAAGTGATTATGCAAAGTTTTTATGCTCGGCTTTCTGATAACAATCGCACCATGCTCGATACTTCTTGTGCTGGCTCTTTTATGATGAAGACTATTGAATTTAGATGGAATTTATTGGATAGAATTAAACGCAACTCTAAAGATTGGGACTTCGACGAAGGTAAGGAGTCAGGTATGACACCTAAGTTTGATTGTGTTAAATCTTTTATGGATACCGATATTTTCCGTAAGTTTAGCACTAAATATGGACTTGACTCTGAGATAGTAGCTTCTTTCTGTGAATCTTTTGCTACTTATGTTGATCTCCCCAAGGAGAAGTGGTTTAAATATCATCCTCCCATAGAAGTAAAAGTAGCTGCACCTATTAAAGTTGAAGAAAAGATTGTCACTTATAATGATCCTATTGTTCCCACTTCTTATGTTGAGAAACCCCCTTTCCCTGTTAGAATGAAGGATCATGCTAAAGCTTCAGCTGTTGTTCGTAAAAGCAATACTAGGACTTATACACCTCCTGAGCAAGTCCAGGTAGAACCCAATATTGCTATTGTTAAAGATCTCTTGTCTGATAATATTGATGGGCATGTTATTCAATTCCAGGGTGAAACTGCCAGAATTACTAAACCTTGTGATAGAGATAAACATAGACCTGTGGTAGGCGTGCCTGTTATTTCTGTTAAAATAGGAGATCATTGTTATCATGGCTTATGTGATATGGGTGCTAGTGCTAGTGTTATACCCATTGACTTATACAAAGAAATTATGCATGATATTGCACCGGGTTGAGTTAGAAGAAATTGATGTCACAATTAAACTTGCCAATAGAGATACTATTTCACCAGTGGGAATTGTTAGAGATGTTGAAGTCTTGTGTGGAAAAACCAAATATCCCGCTGATTTTCTTGTTCTTGGTTCTCCACAAGATAGTTTTTGTCGCATTATATTTGGTAGACCCTTCTTGAATACTGTTAATGCTAAGATAGACTGCGAAAAGAATGTTGTTACTATTGGCTTGGATAATATGGTTCATGAGTTTAATTTCTCTAAATTCCGTAAACAACATCGTGAGGAAGAATTGCCTAGTAAGGACAAAATTATTGGTCTTGCTTCTATTGCCGTACCTCCTAGTGATCCTTTAGAACAATATTTGCTAGACCACGAAAATGATATGTTCATGAATGAAAGAAGGGAAATAGATGAAGTATTATTTAAACAGGAACCTATTCTGCAACACAATTTGCCTGTTGAAATCCTAGGGGATCCTCCTCCACCCAAGGGTGATCCCGTGTTTGAGCTTAAACTGTTGCCTGCTAATCTTAAATATGCTTATCTTGATGAAAAGAAAATATATCATGTCATTATTAGCGCTAACCTTTCAGAGCATGAAGAAGAAAGATTATTGAAAACTCTGAAGAAGCACCATGCCGCTATTGGATATACTCTGGATGATCTTAAGGGCATCAGTCACACTCTATGTCAACATAAAATAAATTTGGAAGCTGATGCCAAACCAGTTTGTGATCCTCAACGACGTTTGAATCCTAAAACGAAAGAAGTGGTAAGAAAAGAAATACTCAAGCTTCTGGAGGCAGGTATAATTTATCCCATTGCTGATAGTCAGAGGGTAAGTCCTGTCCATTGTGTCCCTAAGAAGGGAGGTATTACTGTTGTCCCTAATGATAAAGATGAATTGATTCCGCAAAGAATCATCACAGGTTATAGGATGGTAATTGATTTCCGCAAATTAAATAAGGCTACTAAGAAAGATCATTACCCCTTACCTTTTATTGATCAAATGCTAGAAAGATTATGCAAACACACACATTATTGCTTTCTAGATGGTTATTCCGGTTTTTCTCAAATACCTGTGTCGGCTAAAGATCAATCAAAGACTACTTTTACATGCCCTTTTGGTACCTTTGCTTATAGACGTATGCATTTTGGTTTATGTAATGCACCCTCTACCTTTCAAAGATGCATGCTGGCTATATTCTCTGACTTATGCGAGAAAATTTGTGAGGTTTTCATGGACGACTTTTCCGTCTATGGTTCCTCTTTTGATGATTGCTTGAGAAATCTTGCTCGAGTTTTGCAGAGATGTGAGGAAACTAATCTTGTCTTGAATTGGGAAAAGTGCCACTTTATGGTTAATGAAGGTATTGTCTTGGGGCACAAAGTTTCTGAAAGAGGTATTGAAGTTGATAAAGCCAAGGTTGATGCTATTGAAAAGATGCCATGTCCTAAGGACATCAAAGGTATAAGAAGTTTCCTTGGTCACGCCGGATTTTATAGGAGGTTCATTAAGGACTTCTCAAAAATCTCTCGGCCTCTGACTAATTTATTACAAAAAGATGTACCATTTTTCTTTGATGATGATTGTGTAGAAGCATTTGAAATACTTAAGAAAGCATTAGTCTCTGCACCTGTTGTTCAGCCACCTGATTGGAATTTACCCTTTGAAATTATGTGTGATGCTAGTGATTATGTTGTAGGTGCTGTTCTAGGGCAAAGAGTTGATAAGAAATTAAATGTTATCCATTATGCCAGTAAGACTCTAGACAATGCTCAAAAAATTATGCTACTACCGAAAAGGAACTTTTAGCAGTTGTATTTGCTTGTGATAAATTCAGACCCTATATTGTTGATTCTAAAGTAACTATTCACACAGATCATGCTGCTATTAAATATCTTATGGAAAAGAAAGATGCAAAACCTAGACTCATTAGATGGGTTCTCTTGCTGCAAGAATTTAATTTACATATTGTTGATAGAAAAGGAGCTGAGAACCCCGTTGCAGACAACTTGTCTAGGTTAGAGAATGTTCTTGATGACCTACTACCTATTGATGATAGCTTTCCTGATGAACAACTAAGTGTCATAAGCACTTCTCGTAGCACTCCATGGTATGCTGATTATGCTAATTATATTGTTGCTAAATTTATACCACTTAGCTTCACATACCAACAAAAGAAAAAGTTTTTCTATGACTTGCGACATTACTTTTGGGATTACCCACATCTTTATAAAGAAGGAGTAGATGGTGTTATTAGACGTTGTGTAGCTGAGCATGAACAGGAACGGATCCTACGCAAGTGTCACTCCGATGCTTATGGAGGGCACCACGCTGGAGATAGAACTGCACATAAGGTATTGCAATCCAGTTTTTATTGGCCTACTCTCTTCAAGGATGCCCGTAAGTTTGTTTTGTCTTGCGATGAATGTCAAAGAATTGGTAATATTAGTAGACATCAAGAAATGCCTATGAATTATTCACTTGTTATTGAACCATTTGATGTTTGGGGCTTTGATTATATGGGACCTTTTCCTGCCTCTAATGGATATACTCATATTTTAGTTGTTGTTGATTACGTTACTAAGTGGGTAGAAGCTATTCCAACTAGTAGTGCTGATCATAGCACTTCTATTAAAATGCTTAAGGAAGTTATTTTTCCGAGGTTCGGAGTCCCTAGATATTTAATGACTGATGGTGGTTCACACTTTATTCATGGTGCTTTCCGTAAGATGCTTGCTAAATATGACGTTAATCATAGAATTGCATCTCCATATCACCCGCAGTCTAGTGGTCGGGTAGAATTGAGCAATAGAGAGCTCAAATTAATTTTGCAAAAGACTTTAATAGGTCTAGAAAGAATTGGTCCAAGAAACTTGATGATGCATTATGGGCCTATAGAACTGCTTATAAAAATCCTATGGGTATGTCTCCGTATAAAATGGTTTATGGAAAAGCTTGTCACTTAGCTCTCGAACTAGAACATAAGGCATACTGGGCTATTAAAGAGCTCAACTATGATTTCAAACTTGCCGGTGAGAAGAGGTTATTTGATATTAGCTCACTTGATGAATGGAGAACCCAAGCTTATGAAAATGCCAAGTTGTTTAAAGAAAAGGTTAAAAGATGGCATGACAAAAGGATACAAAAGCGTGAGTTTAATGTAGGTGATTATGTGTTGCTATACAACTCTTGTTTAATATTTTTTGCAGGAAAGCTTCTCTCTAAATGGGAAGGTCCTTACATTATCGAGGAGGTCTATCGTTTCGGTGCCATAAAAATCAACAACTTCGCAGGTACAAATCCGAAGGTGGTAAACGGTCAAAGGATCAAACACTATATCTCGGGTAATCCTATAAATGTTGAAACTAATATTATTGAAACTGTAACCCCGAAGGAATACATAAAGGATACTTTCTAGAACGTTCCAGACTCCGGAAAGGAATAGGTATGAAGTACGGTAAGTAAACCGACTCCAAAACAATTTTTAAGGCAATATTTCTCTGTTTTGGAATATTTAGAAAAATAGGAAAATAAGAAGTAGTCCGGGGAGGACACGAGGCCTCCACGAGGGTGGAGGGCGCGCCCTACCCCCCTGGGCGCGCCCCCTACCTCGTGAGCACCTCGTGTGCCCTCCGGACTCCGTTTCCTTGCACGATACGTATTTTGGTCGGTAAAAATTCATTATATATACTCCCGAAGGTTTTGACTATCATATCACTCAAATCTCCCCTATTCTTGTTTCGAGCTGTTTTTCTCACAGGTCTAGATCATCATGACGACCCCAAGTGCTTCCAAGGACAAGTTCTTCGAGAAGGTGATCAACTGTTACCTCACAGAGGTGCTGCGACACCCTCAAACCATTGAGATGCGTGATGGGTTGCTGCACATCCGCGATGTTGAGGGACCAAAGGGAACCGGAAGCGTGGAGTCGAGGCTCGAAGCAATGGAGCAACAAGTTTTCAAGTGCCAGGGGATGGTGGAGTGTGGAATCAACGCTACCCATAAGATGCTCGCGGAGTTCACCAACAACTACGAGCCGGATGCCAAGAGAACCGAGGAGGCCATCTTCAAGCTACATGAGAAGATCGAGCACCTCCAAGCCCAAATCTATGATCTGCAAAACCAAAACTGTGAGTATGGATATATATTCAAAAGGATGAGTTTGGCTGCAGATTTGAGGATTCCGGAGACTCGATCATCCTTCTATGATGGTGAGCCTATGCCATGGAAGGTGGACGACAAGCTTGCATCATCATCAACACCTCCACCGCCAATAACAAAGAAGGAGATATAATCACATGGGTATGGGCACTCCCCTTGGCAGCTGCCAAGCTTGGGGGAGGTGCCCTGGTATCGTATCACCATCACAACTCCTATCTTTACCGTTTTTCTTAGTTCGATCCTATTAATAGTATCTTGATTTAGTAGAATAAAGTCATGGCATGATCTAGTTTTGAGTTTTGCTTTTTGATCCTTCTTTGTAATCGAGTCCGTGAGCTATATAATAAAGATTAGTGTCGAGTCAAGGGCTTGAGTATTTTGCCATGATCTTGGGTGATTAGAAGAAAAAGAATCAAAGAGTTCATGTTGATCTTAGTGAAAGTAATGACTTCACATAGAAAGAGTAAGATGATTAAAAGTTGTTGGGAGTTGACAAATATAGCTTTGGTCATCGTTGCAATTAATAGGAAGTAATAAGGAAAGAGAGGTTTCCCATATAGATATATTATCATTGACATCTTTTATGATTGGGAGCACTCATTAAAATATGACATGCTAAAGACTTGATGTTGGACAAGGAAGACAACATAATGAGTTATGTTTTCTTACATCTGAGATAAAGTATGTTGTCATGGGTCCTCTACCGTGTTGAGCTTGCCTTTCCCCCTCATGCTAGCCAAATTCTTAGCACCAAGTAGAAATACTACTTGTGCTTCCAATTAGCCTTAAACCAGTTTTGCCATGAGAGTCCACCATATCTACCTATGGATTGAGTAAGATCCTTCAAGTAAGTTGTCATCGCTGCAAGCAATAAAAATTGCTCTCTTAATATGCATGACTTATTAGTGCAGAGAAATAAGCTTTGTACGAACTTGTTGTGGACGCAATAAAAGCGACGGACTTCATAATAAAGGTTCACATACAAGGGGCAATATAAAGTGACGTTCTGTTGCATTAAGATTTTGTGCATCAACCCTAAACGCGCATGACAACCTCTGCTTCCCTCTACGAAGGGACTATCTTTTATTGTTATCCTCTACCTTATGCAAGAGTCACGGTGATTTTCATTTTATCCTTTGGCAAGCTCAGCATGTTGGAAAGAACATGATATATATATCTAATTGGATGTAGGGGAGCATGAATTATTATTGTTGACATTACCCTTGAGGTAAAAGGTTGTGGGGCAAAACTATAAGCCCCTATCTTTCTCTGTGTCCGATTAAAACTCTGTAACCATAAGTATTGCGTGAGTGTTAGCAATTATGAAGGAGTAAGTGATAGTTGAGTATGTGGACTTGCTTTTAAGCTCTGACATAGACTCTTTCCGATATTATGATAAATTGCAATTGCTTCAATGACTGAGGGTATAATTTGTTGGTGATCAATAAGGTTTCTGATTCATACTTTGGCTTTGTGAAAAGATCATCACTTGAACATGAGTAATCATATGACAAATTCTATTTATGTTGTTGTTCTAGAAATAATCATGATGCCTTCATGTCCGTATTTTATTTTTATCGACGCCTCTACCTCTAAACATGAGGACATATTTATTGTTATCGGCTTTTCGCTTGAGGACAAGCAAGGTCTAAGCTTGGGGGAGTTGATACGTCCATTTTGCATCATGCTTTTATGACAATATTTATTGCATTATGGGCTGTTATTTCACGTTATGTCACAATACTTATGGCTATTCTCTCTTATTTTACAAGGTTTACATGAAGAGGGAGAGTGCCAGCAGCTGGAATTCTGGGCTGGAAAAGGAGCAAATATTGGAGGACTATTCTGCGCAACTCCAAAAGTCCTGAAACTGCACAGAATACCTTAAAATAAATAAAGAAAAATCGTCGCCAAAGATGAAGGCCAGGGGGCCCACACCATGCTCACGAGGGTGGGGGGCGCCCCCCTGGGCGCGCCCCCTAGCTCGTGGGCCCCCTGGTGGCTCCCCGACGCCCGTCTTCTCCTATATGAATTCTTTTGATGAGAAAAAAATAGAAGGCAACCTTTCGGGATGAGACTCCGCCACCACGAGGCGGAACCTTGGCGGAACCAATCTAGGGCTCCGGCAGAGCTGTTCTGCCGGGGACACTTCCCTCCGGGAGGGGGAAATCATCACCATCGTCATCACCAACGGTCCTCTCATCGGGAGAGGGCAATCTCCATCAACATCTTTCACCAGCACCATCTCATCTCCAAACCCTAGTTCATCTCTTGTATCCAATTCTTGTCTCCAAGTCCGGGATTGGTGCTAGTAGGTTGCTAGTAGTGTTGATTACTCCTTGTAGTTGATGCTAGTTCATTTATTTGGTGGAAGATCATATGTTCAGATCCTTTATGCATATTATTACCCCTCTAATTATGAACATGAATATGCTTTGTGAGTAATTAAGTTTGTTCCTGAGGACAAGGGAGAAGTCTTTCTATTAGTAGTCATGTGAATTTGGTATTCGTTTGATATTTTGATAAGATGTATGTTGTCTAACCTCTAGTGGTGTTATGTGAACATCGACTACATAACACTTCACCATTATTTGGGCCTAGAGGAAGGCATTTGGAAGTAATAAGTAGATGATGGGTTTCTAGAGTGATAGAAGCTTAAACCCTAGTTTATGTGTTGCTTCGTAAGGGACTGATTTGGATCCATATGTTTCATGCTATGGTTAGGTTTACCTTAATACTTTTGTTGTAGTTGAGGATGCTTGCAATAGAGGTTAATCATAAGTGGGATGCTTGTTTAAGTAAGAACAGCACCCAAGCACCGGTCCACCCACATATCAAATTATCAAAGTACCGAACGCGAATCATATGAGCGTGATGAAAACTAGCTTGACGATATTCCCATGTGTCCTCAGGAGCGCTTTTCCTATTATAAGAGTTTGTCCAGGCTTGTCCTTTGCTACAAAAAGGATTGGGCCACCTTGCTGCACTTTATTTACACTTGTTACTTGTTGCGCGTTACAATTTATCTTATCACAAAACTATCTGTTACCACTTATGTCAGTACTTGTAGAGAATACCTTGCTGAAAACCGCTTATCATTTCCTTCTGCTCCTCGTTGGGTTCGGCACTCTTACTTATCGAAAGGACTACGATAGATCCCCTATACTTGTGGGTCATCAGGCACCATGGATGCGGCGCGGGCCGTTTCAACCGCGGAGAAGGTCGGGCCCATGGCGATGAGGGTGGCCGCGGCCGCACTGGAGGTGGCGGCGAGGGCGTGGGCGTGGTCGTGATAGCCATGTCTGGACCTGCAAGGTGACGATGGGGGCCTCCTCCTCCAATGCCCCATCAGGATCTGGCGAGATGGGCTTCGATCAATGGGAGAAGGCTGCAGGAACGCAGCACAAAACCCTAGCCCGTCAAGATCACTGGAGAGCCGATGGAGACGGCAAGAATCCTCGCAACACCAACAAGATTACTCCTCCTGAGAAGATGCATGATCCCCCTGCTATCCCTGAGCACATAGTCATTTCCTCTAAGATCTGTCAAATTTGTAGTCATATGGGGCATTCTACTGCTATGTGTCCACAAGCCTTATGCGTTAGATGCAAAAAAGAAGGGTCATCTTTCTGTGATTTGCACTGATTTCCTCCCCTGGGAATGCATACCTGCGATGTGCGCTTTCCAAGCTAAAGGGCAGGGATTTCATTATATACATGATTACTCTGTTAGCAGTCAGACTACTGAGAGGATTGTTAAGGTCATTATCACCATTGTAGAAGGGGAGATTACCACTAAGCAGCTGGTAGATGAATTTAAGAAGTACATTGGGCAGGGGTGGAGGTGCTCGGCTCACCTGATCGCTCCTAACCAATATGTGATGCGATTTCCTAACCAAAGGGAGGTGGATAAGGCTTTATTTGTAGAGTATATTTCCCTCAAATCTTTGGGGGTGGTTGTTCATATTACTCCTTGGTCTGAGGATGTAGAATCTGAGGGATTGCTTGAAGTAGCTTGGGTGAAATTCAGTAAAATCCCCCCTAACAAACAATGTGACAAGAATGTGGCCTATGTTGGAGGGATGGTTGTGGTGACCCTGGACATCGACATGTCGACCCTCAATCGCCCGTCCTCTGTGCGTGCTAAGCTGGGATGTCGTGAGGTTGATAAGTTGCCTGCCTCGACTAAGGGTTGTTTAGGGGGCCGTTTCTATCGCTTTCAATATGAGGTGGAAGAGGTTTTGGTGAGGAACACTATCCGAGAGGAAGAACCTGTACAGGTGCCGCACTACGCTGGCCAGAAAAATGATACTCCCAAATGCAAGCAAAATGACACGCCTCCTGATGAGGATAACAAAACTTCTGAGAGGACTGAAAATGCTAAATCCTCCTCTTATCATGGCGGCAAAGCCTATCGCTTACCGTCACCTAAGGATGAGGATCAGTCCCCTACTGATAGTTTATCTTCTGAAAGTGAGAATAGTTGTGCCAATAGCCCACTACTGATCGAGAAAATGGCCTTGGAGATGGCTGTTGACAGAACACATCAGGTCAATGATTATTTGCTTCCTCCGAGTGACAACTGCAAACACGATCCTGTTGGTCAAGTGGCTGCAAGTGATCAAACTATGCAGGTGAATAATCTAACTGATGTTGCTTTTCCCATTACTGCTTCTACTGCATCTGCTGACTCAGCTCAGATTTCTAAGGTGGTGGGAGACATAGAACCAGACCTGAAGGTTTCCATGGATTACATGGTACAGCTCCCTGATCCTGACTGTGAGGAGATTATTCCTGCTCCCCTTGCACCTGAGTTACATCTTCGGTTCAGTCAGTGCAACGCCCATCTCCAGCATGTGAATGTGGAAACCAGAGCTACGAACCTGATCAATGCCAGGGATCTGAAAGGTAATACCAAAATCAATGACAATAATGCCTTTGCTGCTTTAGCTGACTCTGAACTCATTAGTCGAGCCTCTAAGATGGGGGTCTTAATTCCCGATAATGATTTTGCTTGTGTTAACATCTTGAGAGAATTAGAAATAGTTAGAGCCAATTTGGTTGACAAGAATACAAACACTCAGGAAAATTTGGAAAATGATGAGGTGTTTGTTACTAATGGGCTAGGTAAAGATTCTCCCTTAAATTTAGCCTGGCTGGATAAGGATAAGATTGTCAATGACAAGTTAGTTAAATCCAAATCTACTAAGAAGAGCAAGAAAAAAGTAGACATCAGACTACCTAGGCCTGTAACTAGGAGTCAAAAGAAGAAAAATGACATTGTTGTTATATCAGGTGACTCTACCCTGCCTCCTAGTAGGGTCACTAGAGCCAGAAAACAAACTACTCGTTCCAAATGAGTGGCCACATTTGAAACTGCAGAGGGGTGGGCAAGAAAGGAATGGCCACCTGCCTCTCTGACATTATTAGTGACCATTCCATTGATTTCCTAGGGTTACAGGAAACCTTGAAAAAGGATTTTTCACCTAAACTTCTTAGAATACTTGATCCCTTCAACTCTTTTCATTGGGAATGGATCCCTGCTACTAGTAAATCTAAGGGCATTCTCTGTGGGATTCGCATCAATAACTGGAGTTGTTGAAATGCATTAAGGGGAGATATATTCTGCAGATGAATGTTAGAGATCTTAGGACCAAAAACATCTTGAGCTTCCTGGTAGTTTATGGATCTGCTCATGAGGAGCATAGGGAAGAATTCTTGATGGAACTGGCCTCCTTCTACCACAACACTGATATCCCTTATATAGTTGGTGGTGATTTTAACATTTTAAGACATACTGGAGAGAAAAATAAAAAGATGCATAGGTCTAAGTGTACAGATCTTTTCAACTCCATCATCAACACTCTTGGCCTTAGGGAGATTTATATGAGCGGGGGTAAGTACACCTGGACTAATAATCAGTCCCACCCCACGCTCAAAAAACTTGATAGGGTGTTGATGTCCGACTCCTGGGAGGAACTGTTCCCCTTGGGGTCCGGGTCGGGTCTGGGTCGCTTCATCCAACAATACCGCCGAACCAAAGTGTGACATGCTGGTAAGCAGTATGACTTGTATCGCCCACAACTCACTTGTGTTCTACTCGTGCATATAACATCAACGCATAAAACCAGGCTCGGATGCCACTGTTGGGGAACGTAGTAATTTCAAAAAAATTCCTACGCACATGCAAGATCATGGTGATGCATAGCAACGAGAGGGGAGAGTGTGTCCACGTACCCTCGTAGACCGAAAGCGGAAGCGTTAGCACAACGCGGTTGATGTAGTCGTACGTCTTCATGATCCGACTGATCAAGTACCGAACGTATGGCATCTCCGAGTTCAGCACACGTTCAGCTCGATGACGTACCTCGAACTCCGATCCAGTCGAGCTTTGAGGGAGAGTTCCGTCAGCACGACGGCGTGGTGACGATGATGATGTTCTACCGACACAGTGCTTCGCCTAAGCACCGCTACGATAGTATCAAGGTGGATTATGGTGGAGGGGGGCACCGCACACGGCTAAGAGATCCAAGGGATCAATTGTTGTGTCTAGAGGTGCCCCCCTGCCCCCATATATAAAGGAGGGAGGGAGAGGCCGGCCCTAGAGGGGGTGCGCCAAGTATGGGAGTCCTACTAGGACTCCCAAGTCCTAGTAGGATTCCCCTTTCCTTTCCGGAGTAGGAGAGAAGGAAAGAGGGGGAGAGGGAGAAGGAAAAGGGGGTTGCACCCCTTGTCCAATTCGGACCAGAGGGGGGGGGTGCCTCCTTCCTTTTGGCCTCTCTCCTCTATTCCCGTATGGCCCAATAAGGCCCATATACTCCCCGGCGAATTCCCGTAACTCTCCGGTACTCCGAAAAATACCCGAATCACTCGGAACCTTTCCGAAGTCCGAATATAGTCGTCCAATATATCGATCTTTACGTCTCGACCATTTCGATACTCCTCGTCATGTCCCCGATCTCATCCGGGACTCCGAACTACCTTCGGTACATCAAAACACATAAACTCATAATATAACCGTCATCAAACTTTAAGCGTGCGGACCCTACGGGTTCGAGAACTATGTAGACATGACCGAGGCACATCTCCAGTCAATAACCAATAGCGGAACCTGGATGCTCATATTGGCTCCCACATATTCTACGAAGATCTTTATCGGTCAAACCGCATAACAACATATGTTGTTCCCTTTGTCATCGGTATGTTACTTGCCCGAGATTCGATCGTTGGTATCTCAATACCTAGTTCAATCTCGTTACCGGAAAGTCTCTTTACTCGTTCTGTAATACATCGTCCCGCAACTAACTCATTAGTTGCAATGCTTGTAAGGCTTATAGTGATGTGCATTACTGAGTGGGCCTAGAGATACCTCTTCGACAATCGGAGTGACAAATCCTAATCTCAAAATACGCCAACCCAACAAGTACCTTTGCAGACACCTGTAGAGCACCTTTATAATCACCCAGTTATGTTGTGACGTTTGGTAGCAAAGTGTTCCTTCGGTAAGCGGGAGTTGCATAGTCTCATAGTCATAGGAACATGTATAAGTCATGAAGAAAGCAATAGCAACATACTAAACGATCAAGTGCTAACCTAACTGAATGGGTCAAGTCAATCACATCATTCTCCTAATGATGTGATCCCGTTAATAAAATGACAACTCTTTGTCTATGGCTAGGAAACATAACCATCTTTGATCAACGAGCTAGTCAAGTATAGGCATACTAGTGACACTATGTTTGTCTATGTATTTACACATGTATTATGTTTCCGGTTAATACAATTCTAGCATGAATAATAAACATTTATCATGATATAAGGAAATAAATAATAACTTTATTATTGCCTCTAGGGCATATTTCCTTCACATCATTATTAGAGCATTGTCCCTGTGAGGAAAGGATGATGGAGACTATGATTCCCCCACAAGTCGGGTTGAGATTCCGGACGAAAAAATAAAAAATAAAAAAAGAGGCAAAAAAAAGAGAGGGCCCCCCCAAAAAAGAGAAAACAAAAAATGAGAGAAAAAGAGAGAAGGGGCAATGCTACTATCCTTTACCACACTTGTGCTTCAAAGTAGCACCTTGATCTTCATGATAGAGAGTCTCCTATGTTGTCACTTTCATATACTAGTGGGAATTTTCATTATAGAATTTGGCTTGTGTATTCCAATGATGGGCTTCCTCAAATGCCCCAGGTCTTCATGAGAAAGAAAGTTGGATGCACACCCACTTAGTTCCTTTTTGAGCTTTCATATACTTATAGCTCCAGTGCATCTGTTGCATGGCAATCCCTACTCACTCACATTGATATCTACTGATGGGCATCTCCATAGCCCGTTGATACGCCTAGTTGATGTGAGATTATCTTCTTATTTTGTCTTCTCCACAACCACCATTCTATTCCACCTATAGTGTTATGTCCATGACTCACGCTCATGTATTGCGTGAAAGTTGAAAAAGTTTGAGAATATTAAAGTATGAAACAATTGCTTGGCTGAAACCGGGGTTGTGCATGATTTAAATATTTTATGTGATGAAGATAGAGCATAGCCAGACTATATGATTTTGTAGGGATAGATTTCCTAGGCCAGCTTATTTTGAGAAGACATGATTGCTTTGTTCATGTGCTTGAAATATTACTATTTTTATGTCAATATTAAAATTTTGTTTTGAATTTTATGGATCTGAATACTCTTGCCACAATAGAGAAGATTACATTGATAAATATGTTAGGTAGCATTCCACATCAAAAATTCTATTTTTATCATTTACCTACTCGAGGACGAGTAGGAATTAAACTTGGGGATGCTTGATACGTCTCCAACATATTTATAACTTTTGATTGTTCCATGCTATTATATTACCCATCTTGGATGTTTTATATGCATTTATATGCTATTTTATATGATTTTTTGGACTAACCTATTAACCTAGAGCCCAGTGCCAGTTTTTATTTTTCCTTGTTTTTGAGTTTACAGAAAAGGAATACCAAATGGAGTCCAATTGACGTGCCAATTTTTGATGATTTTGATGGACCAAAAGAAGCCCCCGAGTAAAATAGTTGGGCCAAAAGAGTCCCGAGCCATCCACAAGGGTGGAGGGCGCGCCCCCCTGCCTCGTGGATGACTCGAAG
>NC_041381.1:690054020-690076752 GCF_002162155.2 Triticum dicoccoides | reverse complement strand
ACGCCAAAAATTCCTATAAATACAGAAACCCTCGAAAAGAAACCTAGATCGGGCCGCAAGCCTTTGTAGCCACCAAAAACCAATCGGGACCCTGTTCTGGCACCCTGCGGGAGGGGGAAATCATCACCGGTGGCCATCTTCATCATCCCGGCGCTCTCCATGATGATGAGGGAGTAGTTCACCCTCGGGGCTGAGGGTATGTACCAGTAGCTATGTGTTTGATCTCTCTCTCTCTCTCTCTCTCTCTCTCTCTCTCTCTCTCTCTCTCTCTCTCGTGTTCTTGACTTGGCACGATCTTGATGTACCACGAGCTTCGCTACTATAGTTGGATCTTATGATGTTTGTCCCCCTCTACCTTCTTGTAGTGGATTGAGTTTTCCCTTTGAAGTTATCTTATCAGACTGAGTCTTTAAGGATTTGAGAACACTTGATATATGTCTTGCGTGGGATACCCATGGTGACAATGGGGTATTCTATTGATTCACTTGATGTATGTTTTGGTGATCAACTTCCGGGTTCCATGACCTTGGGAATCTATGCATAAAGGTTGGCACACGTTTTCGTCTTGACTCTCCGGTAGAAAGTTTGGGGCAGCCTTTGAAGTTCTTTGTGGTGGTTGAATAGATGAATCTGAGATTGTGTGATGCATATCGTATAATCATACCCGCGGGTACTTGAGGTGACATTGGAGTATCTAGGTGACATTAGGGTTTTGGTTGATTTGTGTCTTAGGGTGTTATTTTACTACGAACTATAGGGTTGTTTGTGATACTTATAGGAATAGCCCAATGGATTGATTGGAAAGAATAACTTTGAGGCGGTTTCGTACCCTACAATAATCTCTTCGTTTGTTCTCCGCTATTAGTGACTTTGGAGTGACTCTTTGTTGCATGTTGAGGGATGGTTATATGATCTAATTATGTTATCCTTGTTGAGAGAACTTGCACTAGTGAAAGTATGAACCCTGGGCCTTGTTTCAAAGTATTGCAATACCGTTTGTGCTCACTTTTATCATTGTTACCTTGCTGTTTTTATATTTTCAGATTACAAAAACATATATGTACCATCCATATTGCACTTGTATCACCATCTCTTCGCCGAACTAGTGCGCCTATACAATTTACCATTGTATTGGGTGTGTTGGGGACACAAGAGACTCTTTGCTATTTGATTGCAGAGTTGTTTGAGAGAGACAATCTTCATCCTATGCCTCCCACGGATTGATAAACCTTAGGTCATCCACTTGAGGGAAATTTGTTACTGTCCTACAAATATCTGCACTTGGAGGCCCAACAACGTCTACAAGAAGAAGGTTATGTAGTAGACATCAGCCAACATAAATGCGGCATAGCGGCCTGAGTTGGTTTCTCAGTACGCGGCGATGCCCGAGATGTCGCATCCGTCAGCGCTGCCCTTCCGTCCAGTCACATAGCTCGGCATCAAAGCCGGCTGATGCATGCTCTGGTTGGGCCACAGTTGTCAGACACGGGCGTGGTAGCGGTCCAGACAGATCGGAGACAGATCGGGGACTGATACAAGCACGCGTTGGAGGGAAAAACACATCCGGACAGCATGGTTCGACTGCTGCCGGCGGTTCGAGTGTCGGCGTTGGAGATGCCCCAAGAAAAATGTAGTGTTTTGCGACATGGCAAATTTAAGAATGATTGCTGTAGTGGCATGGCATTTTCAGATTTTTTTCCTAAAAATGATTGATCTAGTAACAAGCTTTTTAGCTAAGTTTCCGGTGATCTTTAGAACATTTTCTGTCAAACTTGCCATGGACCATGACAAAACTTAAGTCTGGATGTTTTCTCATGCAAATACGATGACAATTTTATATTGCATATATTTCTTTTAATGTATTGTACCACAGGAAATTAATTTTATATACCACAGAAAAACTAGCCAGCTTGAGTCGCGCTGAAACCCCGTTTGAGGGAGGGATTTGGGTTTACCTGATCGAACCTACCCTAGCGAATGAATTGTTCGCTCTAGTCGGTTTTCCACCTGATGAGTGGCGATCACATGTTATGCGTGTCCGTTAATTAACTCGTAATAGTTTGGCTGATGTAATTTGAATGAATCATTATGAAAGGAAGTTCCATTGCACTAAATCATTTTTTCTCCGCAGCTACTGTTACTGGTGCGGACCGAAGTTTTTGAGTTGTGCAGCCATGGTCAAAGCAAGTCAACTTTCAGTCGCCCTGTGAATGCCGATTACATGAATGGTTGGCAAGAGAAGTACTCCAAGATGAGTGTGTGGGCATACTTGCAAATTTGTAATCGTCGGCCCTGTATGGTCAAACGACATACAGTGACGGAATGCTTACAATCTTCATCGACGGCAACCGGGAAATAGTGTTTCCCGACGCGATGCAGTCATGCCAATTTAAACGTTGAATTACCTCGTCCTGTACAAACGGAACATATAAACAGTGTACCGTCAAGCCGTCGTACACCAGGCGGCGAATTCACTGTATGCTACTGTTGGACGCTACGTACATTTCCCTCCTCTCTATGATGGCATTTAATGCACGTACACAACACGTCGTTGTCCCATTGGCACATGCAGCGTGAGCAGGCGAGCTCGTCCACTCTATCGCCACACTCGTTGAAGCATGTACTAAATTATTTTGCATCAACTTTTGCACATAATTAATCCCCAAGCAGGAGAATCTATCCACATCCCATTAGAATTGCAGTTGTAAGCCGTTTCCCCTTCTGATCCCAAGAGGATCTACCCTGCCCTCCGGTAGAGGTGACGAGGATCCTCATCTTCTAACATCACAAAGGCACAAATTCATTGGCATCATCAAGAACCACTTCAAAGTCGGACCGTTGGATGCTTGAGCTCCCCTTGTACAAAGATATGATATGTTCCCAACAATCCTTTGCATGAGTGAAGGGGCGCAAGTGAGATAGATCTTCGGGAGGAACCGCAGCTTAAAGGACGAACGACGTGGAGTGACTGTATTGATTGTCCGCCTCTTCTCTTGGGGTGAAGTTGTTTGGATCATGCGGATAGAAGCCTTGCTCGATGACTCTCCAAGGATTTGTTGAGCTGTGATTCAAATGAGACTTGATGCGAAAAACCCAATTAGCAAAATTACCCTTAACAAGTTTAGGAGGAGGACCAAGGTGGTTAATATGCGGTGTAGGGACCGGTCCTCCATAGACCAAGGGAGGGGGAACCAAGGCAAAGGTTCCCGTCCAATTCTTGTTTTGACGGGAGAGGGTTTGAGTATCTTTAGATGCTTCTTTGCCGGAGTTGGCCTTCGACTCCGATGCGGTGGGATTAACCACAAGCAACGGATTGGGAGAAGTTTTCAACCCCTCAAGTAATTCTTTAAGCATGGACTTGACCTCGGTCGTCATAGACATCTTAAGTGAAGCCATAGCTTCGTTTAAGTCATCTCGGGTGATCAAAGTCAACTCCACGGCCTCAGACACTTCATCCCCAATACCACCGTCGTCAACCATGCTCTTCGGGTGGTGAAACCCTTAAAAAAGAGACGAGGCTATGATACCAATTGAAAGGATCGATATGGTTGACTAGAGGGGGGGGGGGTGAATAGGCAACTACCAATTTTTAGCTTTTCTTAACAAATTAGGGTTAGAAACAAATAGGTTGTCTAGAAATGCAACTAAGTGAGCAACCTATATGATGAAAGCAACACAAGCAAGCACATGATACAACACAAGTAAAGATTGCACAAAGTAAAGGTAAGAGATAGCCACAAGTGGAGACGGTGAAGACGATGATGTGTTACCGAAGTTCCATCCCTTTGAGAGGAAGTACACCTTTGTTGGAGCAGTGTGGAGGCACAATGCTCCCTAAGGAGCCACTAGGGCCACCGCATTCTCCTCACGCCCTCACACAATGCGAGAAGCCGTGATTCCACTAGTGGTGCCCTTGAAGGCGGCATCTGAACCTTTATAAACATGGTTGGGGCAATCTCCACAACTTAATTGGAGGCTCCCAACAACACCACGAAGCTTCACCATAATGGAATGTGGCTCCGAGGTGACCTCAACCGTCTAGGGTGCTCAAACACCCAAGAGTAACAACATCCACAAGGGATTAGTGGGGGGAATCGAATTTCTCTTGGTGGAAGTGTGGTCCTAGGTCTTCTCAAGCAATCCTAAAGAATCGACAAGTTTGATTGGCTAGGGAGTGGGATCGGGCAAGAATGAGCTTGAGAGCAACAATGGAGCTTGGGGTAGAAAGAGGTAGTCAATTAGAAGAAAGAAGATCCCTTTTTATAGTGGAGAAGAGATCCAACCATTATGCTCCCATTTCCCATGCATAAGCGGTAGTACCGCTCGGGCGAGCGGTACTTCCGCTGGTACGGAAGTACTGGCCGTATAGTTCAACCTGAGCGAGTCAGGGGAACGAAAGTGCCGTCGGAGCGGTACTACCATGCCCTCCAGCGGTACTACCGCCTGGAATTGAACAACAACTGATACCTGCAGTCGTAGGGGTGGACAGGACGGTAGTGCCACCGCGGGCGGTACTACTGCCACAAACTGCCGCCCTGCTTCCACTCAAGGGATAGACTAGTCCAGAACACAAAGAATAAGTTGTACTCCCGCGGTAGTAGCCAGCGGTAGTTCCGCTCGAGTGGTACTACCGCGGCTAGCAGCGGTACTTCTGCTTAGCCCATGGGTGCCTAGTAAACTCGCAGTAGTTGAGAGGCAGTTAGCCCCGTCACCATGGCAAACTGCCGTTCTACTACCGCCTGTTTACAGAACCCAAAGATTAGGCAGAAGTAGGAGTCGTACTTCTCAGCGGCAGTACCGCTAGAGCGGTACTACCATTGAGCTGAGCGGTACTACCACCTATCCTATTCTGACAAAGTCCAAGCACAAAAGAAGGGACAAGATCAATTGCCGGGAAGGAAATAGAGTGCAAAGAAAGTGTACGTGATGATTTCACCCAAACCTCTCTCAAGCGGACCCCCTCTTAATAGTACGGTGTTCCTATGACTCAAGTCCATCAAAAATGAAACGCAAGAAAACACTGTCTTTTTAAATCTTAAGAGGGGTTCAAATCATCTTGTGCCATGAGGTAGAATTATCGGAAATGCTCAACGCACACGATTAGAATTATCAGAAGCGGACACCCTCTTAATAGTACGGTGTTCCTACGACTCAAGTCCATCGAAAAATAAACGCAAGAGAACACTGCCTTTTTAAATCTTAAGAGGGGTTCAAATCATCTTGTGCCATGAGGTAGAATTATCTAAAATGCTCAACGCACATGATTAGTCCGCAAAAGCATTGTCATCAATCACCAAAACCACTGATACATCTCCATCGTATTTAGTTTTCCAAACACTTTTGCCCTTGTTTTGGACTCTAACTTGCATGATTTGAATGGAACTAACCCGGACTGACGCTGTTTTCAGCAGAATTGCCATGGTGTTATTTTTGTGTAGAAATAAAAGTTCTCAGAATGAACTAAAACTTCACGGAGAATATTTTTGGAATTAATAAAAAATAATGGCGAAAGAATCAAGGCCAGGGGGCCCACACCCTGTCCACGAGGGTGGGGGCGCGCCCCCTACCTCGTGGGCCCCTGCTGCTCCACCGACCTCAACTCCAACTCTATATATTCATGTTCGGGGAGAAAAAAATCAGAGAGAAGGATTCATCATGTTTTACGATACGGAGCCGCCGCCAAGCCCTAATCTCTCTCGGGAGGGCTGATCTAGAGTCTGTTCGGGGCTCCGGAGAGGGGAATCCGTTGCCATCATCATCGTCAACCTTCCTCCATCATCAATTCCATGATGCTCACCGCCGTGCGTGAGTTTCCATCGTAGGCTTGCTGGACGGTGATGGGTTGGATGAGATTTACCATGTAATCAAGTTAGTTTTGTTAGGGTTTGATCCCTAGTATCCATTATGTTCTGAGATTGATGTTTCTATGACTTTGCTATGCTTAATGCTTGTCACTAGGGCCCGAGTGCCATGATTTCAGATCTGAACCTATTATGTTTGCATGAATATATGTGAGTTCTTGATCCTATCTTGCAAGTCTATAGTCACCTATTATGTGTTATGATCCGGCAACCCCGAAGTGACAATAATCGGGACCACTCCCGGTGATGACCGTAGTTTGAGGAGTTCATGTATTCACTAAGTGTTAATGCTTTGGTCCGGTACTCTATTAAAAGGAGGCCTTAATATCCCTTAGTTTCAGATAGGACCTCGCTGCCACGGGAGGGTAGGACAAAATATGGCATGCAAGTTCTTTTCCATAAGCACGTATGACTATATTCGGAATACATGCCTACATTACATTGATGAATTGGAGCTAGTTTTGTGTCACCCTATGTTATAACTATTGCATGAGGAATCACACCTGGCATAATTCTCCATCACCGATCCAATGCCTACGAGCTTTTCACATATTGCTCTTTGCTTAGTTACTTTTCCGTTGCCACTGTTACAATTACTACAAAGCTGCTACTGTTACTTTTTCTATTGTTACCGTTACTTCCATACTACTTTGCTACTAAATAATTTATTGCAGATACTAAGTTATCCAGGTGTGGTTGAATTGACAACTCAACTGCTAATACTTGAGAATATTCTTTGGCTCCCCTTGTGTTGAATCAATAAATTTGGGTTGAATACTCTACCCTCGGAAACTGTTGCGATCCCCTATACTTGTGGGTTATCAAGACTATTTTTTGGCGCCGCTGCCGAGGAGCATAGCTCTATTCTTTGAGTCACTTGGGATTTATATCTGTTTGTCATTATGAGGAACTTGAAAGACGAGAAACCAAAATTTATCCATCAACTACGAGGGGAGGTAAGGAATTGCCATCTAGCTCTACACTTGTTTCACCTTCTGTTTTGAGTAAGCTTGCGACACCTAAACCCGCTTCTGCTATTAATTCTGATATGTCGCATGTTATTGATGATGCCACTTCTACTATGCATGATACTTATGACGAAACTACTTATATGCTTGATACTACTGTGCCATTAGGTGAATTGCTTGATGAACAACTTGCTAGGGCTAGAGAGAATGAAATTATTGAAACTGAAAATATTGATGAAAGTGATGATGAAGATTCTCCCCCTAGATATGAATTGCCTGTTGTGCCTGAGGGTTATGTTATGGATGAAGAAACTGCTAGAGACTTTCTTGCTTGCAATGATAGGGATGATCTTAAGAAATTATTAGCTAAGCTTAAAGAAAAATCTCTAAATGCTAGAATGAAATATGACCCTGCTTTTGCTACTTCACCTATATGTGTTACTGATAAGGATTATGATTTCACTGTTGATCCTGATATAATTACTTTGGTTGAATCTGATCCTTTTTATGGCTATGAATCTGAAACTGTTGTGGCACATCTTACTAAATTAAATGATATAGCCACCCTATTCACTAATGATGAGAAAACTCGTTACTATTATATCCTTAAATTATTTCCGTTCTCATTAAAGGGTGACGCAAAAACATGCTTTAATTCTCTTGATCCTGGTTGTTGATACGTCTCCAACGTATCTATAATTTTTTATTGTTCCATGCTATTATATTACCCCTTTTGGATGTTTATGGGCTTTATTTTACACATTTATATAATTTTTGGGACTAACTTACTAACCAGAGGCCCAACGCGTATTGCTGTTTTTATTGCCTATTTCAGTATTTCGAAGAAAAGGAATATCAAACGAAGTCCAAACGGAATGAAACCTTCGGGAGCGTGATTTTTGGAACGAACGTGATCCGGAGAACTTGGAGTGCAAGTCAAGAAGCAAATGAGGCGGCCAGGAGATAGGAGGGCGCGCCCACCCCTCCTGGGTGCGCCCCCTATCTCCTGGGCCCCTCGAGCGGCCACCAACGTACTTCTTCCTCCTATATATACCAACGTACCCCGAAAACATCCAGGGAGCCAACGAAAAACAATTTCCACCGCTGTAACCTTCTGTATCCGTGAGATCCCATCTTCGAGCCTTCGTCGGTGCTCCGCCGGAGGGGGAATCGACCACAGAGGGCTTCTGTATCAACACCATAGCCCTTCTGATGAGTTGTGAGTAGTTTACCATAGACCTTCGGGTCCATAGTTATTAGCTAGATGGCTTCTTCTCTCTTTTTGGATCTCAATACAATGTTCTCCCCCTCTCTTGTGGAGATCTATTCGATGTAAACTCTTTTTGCAGTGTGTTTGTCGAGATCCGATGAATTGTGTGTTTATGATCAAGTTTATCTATGAGAAATATTTGAATCTCCTCTGAATTATTTTATGTATGATTGAGTTATCTCTGCAAGTCTATTCGAATTATCAGTTTGCTTTGGCCTACTAGATTGATCTTTCTTGCCATGGGAGAAGTGCTTAGCTTTGGGTTCAATCTTGCGGTGTCCTTACCCAGTGACAGAAAGGGTTGCAAGGCACGTATTGTATTGTTGCCATCGAGGATAAAAAGATGGGGTTTACATCATATTGCTTGAGTTTATCTCTCTACATCATGTCATCTTTCTTAATGCGTTACTCTGTTCTTATGAACTTAATACTCTAGATGCATGCTGGATAGCGGTCGATGTGTGGAGTAATAGTAGTAGATGAAGGCAGGAGTCGGTCTACTTGTCACGGACGTGATGCCTATATACATGATCATTCCTAGATAATCTCATAATTATTTGCTTTTCTATCAATTGCTCGACAGTAATTTGTTCACCCACCGTAATACTTATGCTATCTTGAGAGAAGCCACTAGTGAAACCTATGGCCCCCGGGTCTATCTTTTATCATATAAGCTTTCAATCTACTTTTATTTGTATCTTTACTTTTTGCATCTATATTATAAAATACCAAAAATATATTTATCTTATCATACTATCTCTATCAGATCTCACTTTCGCAAGTGGCCGTGAAGGGATTGACAACCCCTTTATTGTGTTGGTTGCGAGTTCTTTATTTGTTTGTGTAGGTGCGTGGGAGTTTTGAGGAGCCTCCTACTGGATTGATACCTTCGTTCTCAAAAACTGAGGGAAATACTTACGCTACTATTGCTGCATCATCCTTTCCTCTTCAAGGAAAACCAACGCAAGCTCAATACATAGCAAGAAGGATTTCTGGCGCCATTGCCGGGAAGGTCTTCGCTCAAGTTAAGACATACCAAGTACCCATCACAAACTCATCTCCCTCGCATTTACATTATTTGCCATTTGCCTCTCATTTTCCTCCCCCCCACTTCACCCTTGCCATTTATTTGCCCTCTCTTTCCCAATCTCTCTCTCTTTTTCGCTTGCCGTTTTTTCTGTTTACTTGTGTGTTGGATTACTTGTTGCCATGGCGCAAGATAATACCAAATTGTGTGATTTCTCCAATACCAATAATAATGATTTCCTTAGTACTCCGATTGCTCCTCTTAATGATGTTGAGTCTTGTGAAATCAATACTGCTTTGCTGAATCTTGTTATGAAAGATCAGTTCACCGGCCTTCCTAGTGAAGATGCTGCTACTCATCCAAACGACTTTGTTAATTTGTGTGATATGAAAAAGAAGAAAGATACGGATAATGATATTGTTAAATTGAAGTTATTTCCGTTTTCACTTAGAGATCGTGCTAAAGTTTGGTTTCCGTCTTTGCCTAAAAATAGTATTGATTCTTGGAACAAGTGCAAAGATGCTTTTATCTCTAAGTATTTCCCCCCCGCTAAGATTATCACTCTTAGGAATGATATTATGAATTTTAAACAACTTGATCATGAGCATGTTGCCCAATCTTGGGAAAGAATGAAATTAATGATTCGCAATTGCCCTACTCATGGTTTGAATTTATGGATGATCATACAAAAATTTTATGCCGGTTTGAACTTTGCTTCTAGAAATCTTTTAGATTCGGCCGTGGGAGGCGCGTTTATGGAAATCACGTTAGGAGATGCTACAAAACTTCTTGATAATATTATGGCTAATTATTCTCAATGGCACACCGAAAGATCTTCTAGTAAAAAAGTGCATGCTATAGAAGAAATCAATGTTTTTTTTAAAACCCCTCCCATATATTAATTAACTTAAAATATTCATACAATCATCTGTTACAAAATCAGCCACGCAAGGCGGAACACTATTAAGGAGCACACCATCGGACCTATTATCAAAGCTGAACTTCGCAATCTCGTGCGCCACCCTATTAGCCGTTCTATTAATCTTGGATATCTTGCAATTTATCATCATTTTGGCTAAACTCAAAGCTTCTATCTTTAGATCCACCAGAGGAGACCTGTCTAGAAGATCATTTCGAAGGAAAGAAGCCACAAAAGAACAATCTGTTTCTAAAATGATGGCCTTGTGGAGAGTAATACCAATGTATAGCCCCGCAAGGGTCGCTCTCAGTTCCGCTTCTTCCGCGCTATTGCACACCCCAATATAATCCCAGGACGATATGATAACTTCTCCAGTATGGTTCCTGGCCACGACGCCCACACTTGCAGCCCTTAAAGCCTCCACATAACTTGCATCAACATTAATCTTAATGATCTCCGTAGCGGGAGCCTGCCAAGTCACAAGATTCTTTCGCATATCATTAGTAAAATTTAAGCCATCCACCCTCTCTTTACCTTTGATGCTAATCTCCATCTTGACATTGGGATGACAGGACGAGAAGGACGTCCAGTAATTCTGAATGAACCTCACCGAGTCGGAGATTTTTTCCTTTCCCTTACCAAAAATCAAATCATTCCTCAGATGCCAAGCCCTCCAAAACATGAATATAATTTGCTCACGCACCGGCGGCCTTACTTGATCCAATAAGACAAGTAACCAATCCGGCCCCGTAAAATTGAAAACCACTTCATCTGGTAAATTCCATACCTCCCTTACCGCTAGACGTAATAATGCTTTGAGTGGAAAGATGGATGGACTTATGAAGATGTTTGCTACTAAAAATACTCCTCTTCATCCCAATGATATGCCTTTGTCTACTTTGATTGAGAATAATAATGAATCTATGGATGTGAATTTTGTTGGTAGGAATAGTTTTGGTAACAATGCTTATAGAGGAAACTTTAATTCTAGACCGTTCCCTAGTAACTCCTCTAATAATTATGGAAATTCCTACAACAATTCTCATGGTAATTTTAATAAGATGCCCTCTGATTTTGAGAATAGTGTGAAAGAATTTATGATTTCTCAAAAGAATCTTAATGCTTTGCTTGAAGAAAAATTGCTCAAAGTTGATGATTTGGCTAGGAACATTGATAGACTTTCGCTTGATGTTGATTCTCTTAAACTTAGATCTTCTTCTCCTGAGCATGATATCAATGAGTCTCTCAAAGCAATGAGAATTTCCATTGATGAGTGCAAGGAAAGAACCGCTAGATTGTGTGCTAAGAAAGATTGCTTTGTAAAGGCGTGTTCTTCTAGTTTCAATGAAAATAATGATGAAGATCTTTAAATTATTGATGTGTCTCCTATTAGATATTTGTTTTGCAATATGAATCGTGATAATAATGGGACTGGAGATGAGTCAACGTTAGTTAGAAGGCGTCCCAAGATTTCGGAGTTTTTAGATCTTGATGCTAAATTTGGTAAAAGTGGGATTGGAGAGGTCATGACTTTAAATAGCATTGAACCCACTATCTCGGATTTCAAGGAATTTGATTATGATAATTGTTCTTTAGAAGGTTGTATTTCCTTGTTGCAATCCGTTGTTAATTCTCCTCATGCTTATGGTCAAAATAAAGCTTTTACGAAACATATCGTTGATGCCTTGATGCAATCTTATGATGAGAAACTTAATTTGGAAGTTTCTATACCTAGAAAACTTAATGATGAGTGGGAACCTACTATAAAGATTAGAATTAAAGATCGTGAGTGTTATGCTTTGTGTGATTTGGGTGCTAGTGTTTCCACAATTCTGAAAACTTTATGTGATATTCTAGGTTTCAATGATCTTGATGATTGCTCTTTAAATTTGCACCTTGCGGATTCCACCATTAAAAAGCCAATGGGAAGGATCAATGATGTTCTCATTGTAGCAAATAGAAATTTGGTGCCCGTAGATTTTATCGTTCTTGATATAGATTGCAATCTTTCTTGCCCTATTATTCTTGGTAGACCTTTCCTTAGAACGATTAGCGTGATTATTGATATGAAGGAAGGGAATATTAGATTCCAATTTCCATTAAGGAAAGGCATGGAGCACTTTCCAAGAAATAAAGTCAAATTACCTTATGAATCTATCATGCGAGCTACTTATGAATTGAGTGCCAAAGATGGCACTACTTAGATCTATCTTCGCTTTTATGCCTAGCTAGGGGCGTTAAACGATAGCGCTAGTTGGGAGGCAACCCAATTTTTTTTGTTTTTTTTTGTTTCTGTTTAGTAATAAATTTTTGCATCTACCTTCTGTTTAGATGTGTTTTTATCTTTTAATTAATGTTTGTGCCAAGTAGAACCTATAGGATAACCTATGATGATAGTTGATTTGATTCTGCTGAAAAACAGAAACTTTGCACGCACGAAATTAGTTTTATTAAATCACAGAAACGTGCTTTTGCGTTGATTCTTTTTTCTGCTGATTAATAGACAAATTTTACAAGACTCCTATTTTGGTAGGAATTCTAGAGTTACAGAAGTTTGCGTTAGTTACAGATTGCTACAGACTATTCTGTTTTTGACAGATTCTGCCTTCCGTGTGTTGTTTGCTTATTTTGATGCATCTATGGCTAGTAAAATAGTTTATAAACCATAGAGAAGTTGGAATACAGTAGGTTTAACACCAAAATAAATAAAGAATGATTTCATTAGAGTACCTTATGTGGTGGTTTTGTTTTGTTTCACTAACGGGGCTTATAAGATTTCCTGTTGAGTTTTGTGTTGTGAAGTTTTCAAGTTTTGGGTAAAGCTTTGATGTACTATGGAATAAGGAGTGGAAAAAACCTAAGCTTGGGGATGCCCATGGCACCCCAAGATATTCAAGAATATCCAAAAGCCTAAGCTTGGGGATGCCCCGAGAAGGCATCCCCTCTTTCGTCTTCGTTCATTGGTAACTTTACTTGGAGCTATATTTTTATTCGCCACATGATATGTGTTTTGCTTGGAGCGTCATGTATTATATTTGTATTTGCTTTTTAGTTTACCACAATCATCCTTGTTGTACACACCTTTTGGGAGAATCCAACTTGATTAGAATTTGCTAGAATACTCTATGTCCTTCACTGATATCTTTTGAGCTTGATAGTTTTTGCTCTAGTGCTTCACTTATATCTTTTAGAGCACGGCGGTGGCTTAATTTTGAAGAAATTGCTAGTCTCTCATGCTTCACTTATATTATTTTGAGAGTCTTTTAGAACAGCATGGTATTTTCTATGGTTATAAAATTGGTCCTAGAATGGTAGGCATCCAAGTTGGGTATAATAAAAACTATCATAGGGAGTGAATTGGATGCTATGATCAATTTGACGCTTGATAATTGTTTTGAGATATAGAGGTAGTAATGTTAGAGTCATGCTAGTGGGTAATTATGAAATTGAGAAATACTTGTGTTGAAGTTGGCAAGTCCCGTAGCATGCACGTATGGTAAAAGTTGTGTGACAAATTTGTTGCATGAGGTGCTCTTTTAATTGCCTTCTTTATGAGTGGAGGTCGGGATCGCGCGATGGTTAACTCCTACCAACCCTTCCCCTAGGAGCATGCATAGTAGTACTTTGCTTCAAGGGCAAGTAGACTTTTGCAATTGGTATATGAGTTCTTTATGACTAATGTGAGTCCATGGATATACGCACACTCATCCTTACACTTTGCTAGCCTCTATTATACCGCGCAACTTTCACCGGTATCATGCACCCATTATTTACCTTCCTCAAAACAGCCACCATACCTACCTATTATGGCATTTCCATAGCCATTCCGAGATATATTGCCATGCAACTTTCCACCGTTGCGTTTATTATGACACACTTCATCATTTTCATATTGCTCTTTGCATGATCATGTAGTTGACATCGTATTTGTGGCAAGGCCACCTTCATAATTTTCATACATGTCGCTCTTGATTCATTGCATATCCTGGTACACCGCTGGAGGCATTCATATAGAGTCATATCTTGTTCTAGCTTTGAGTTGTAATTCTTGAGTTGTAAATCAATAAAAGTGTGATGATCTTCATTATTAGAGCATTGTCTCAGTGAGGAAAGGATGATGAAGACTATGATTCCCCCACAAGTCGGGATGAGACTTTGGACTTTAAAAAGAAAGAAAAAAAGAAAGGCCAAAAAGAAGGAGGAAAAAGGCCAAAGAAAAAAAAGAAGAAAGAAAAAAAAGAGAAAGAAAAAATAAAAAAAATGAGAGAAAAAGAGAGAAGGGACAATGATACTATCTCTTTTTCCACACGTGTGCTTCAAAGTAGCACCATGATCTTCATGATAGAGAGTCTCCTATGTTGTCACTTTCATATACTAAGTGGGAATTTTTCATTATAGAACTTGGCTTGGATATTCCAATGATGGGCTTCCTCAAAATGCCCTAGGTCCTGTGAGCAAGCAAGTTGGTTGCACACCCACTTACTTTCTTTTGTTCAGCTTTCATATATTTATAGCTCTAGTGCATCCATTGCATGGCAATCCCTACTCACTCACATTGATATCTATTGATGGGCATCTCCATAGCCCGTTGATACGCCTAGGTAATGTGAGACTATCTTCTCCCCTTTTTGTCCTTACAACCACCACCATATACCACCATAGTGCTATGTCCATGGCTTGCGCTCATGTATTGCGTAAGAGTTGAAAAAGCTGAAGCACGTTAAAAAGTATGAATCAATTGCTTGGCTGAAACCGGGGTGTGCATAATGGGAGTATTTTGTGTAATGAAAATGAAGGATGGCCTAACTATATGATTTTGTAGGGATAAGCTTTCTTTGGCTATACTATTTTGATAGGACATGATTATTTGTTAGTATGCTTCGAAGCATTATTATTTTTATGTTTTATAAGCTTTTATCTCGAATCATTTGGATCTGAACATTCATGCCACAATAAATAAAATTACATTGAGAATTATGCTAGGTAGCATTCCACATCAAAAATTCTGTTTTTATCATTTACCTACTCGAGGACGAGCAGGAATTAAGCTTGGGGATGCTTGATACGTCTCCAACGTATCTATATTTTTTTATTGTTCCATGCTATTATATTACCCCTTTTGGATGTTTATGGGCTTTATTTTACACATTTATATCATTTTTGGGACTAACTTACTAACCGGAGGCCCAGCCCGTATTGCTGTTTTTTGCCTATTTCAGTATTTCGAAGAAAAGGAATATCAAACGGAGTCCAAACGGAATGAAACCTTCGGGAGCGTGATTTTTGGAATGAACGTGATCCGGAGAACTTGGAGTGCAAGTCAAGAAGCAAACGATGCGGGCAGGAGATAGGAGGGCGCGCCCACCCCTCCTGGGCGCGCCCCTGTCTCCTGGGCCCCTCGAGCGGCCACCGACGTACTTCTTCCTCCTATATATACCTATGTACCCCGAAAACATCCAGGGAGCCAACGAAAAACAATTTCCACCGCCGTAACCTTCTGTATCCGCGAGATCCCATCTTGGAGCCTTCGCCGGCACTCCGCCGGAGGGGGGATCGACCATGGAGGGCTTCTACATCAAAACCATAGCCCTTCCGATGAGTTGTGAGTAGATTACCACAGACCTTCGGGTCCATAGTTATTAGCTAGATGGCTTCTTCTCTCTTTTTGGATCTCAATACATTGTTCTCCCCCTCTCTTGTGGAGATCTATTCGATGTAAACTCTTTTTGCGGTGTGTTTTTCGAGATCCGATGAATTGTGGGTTTATGATCAAGTTTATCTATGAGAAATATTTGAATCTCCTCTGAATTCTTTTATGTATGATTGAGTTATCTTTGCAAGTCTCTTCGAATTATCAGTTTGGTTTGGCCTACTAGATTGATCTTTCTTGCCATGGGAGAAGTGCTTAGCTTTGGGTTCAATCTTGCGGTGTCCTTACCCAGTGACAGAAAGGGTTGCAAGGCACGTATTGTATTGTTTCCATCAAGGATAAAAAGATGGGGTTTACATCATATTGCTTGAGTTTATCTCTCTACATCATGTCATCTTTCTTAATGTGTTACTCTGTTCTTATGAACTTAATACTCTAGATGCATGCTGGATAGCGGTCGATGTGTGGAGTAATAGTAGTAGATGCAGGCAGGAGTCGGCCTACTTGTCGCGGACGTGATGCCTATATACATGATCATGCCTAGATAATCTCATAATTATTTGCTTTTCTATCAATTGCTCGACAGTAATTTGTTCACCCACCGTAATACTTATGCTATCTTGAGAGAAGCCACTAGTGAAACCTATGGCCCCCGGGTCTATCTTTTATCATATAAGCTTTCAATCTACTTTTATCTGCATCTATATTATAAAATACCAAAAATATATTTATCTTATCATACTATCTCTATCAGATCTCACTTTCGCAAGTGGTCGTGAAGGGATTGACAACCCCTTTATTGCGTTGGTTGCGAGTTCTTTGTTTTTTTGTGTAGGTGCGTGGGACTTTTGAGGAGCCTCCTACTGGGTTGATACCTTGGTTCTCAAAAATTGAGGGAAATACTTACGCTGCTATTGCTGCATCACCCTTTCCTCTTCAAGGAAAACCAACGCAAGCTCAAGACGTAGCACTTGTGTGCGTAGTCCCCAAGATATGATTTATTACTTCTCTGCTAAATATTTCCCCGCTCATAAGAAACAAGCTGCTTTAAGGGAAATATATAATTTTGTGCAAATTGAAGAAGAGAGTCTCCCACAAGCTTGGGGGAGGCTTCTCCAATTACTTAGTGCTTTGCCTGATCATCCTTTGAAGAAAAATGAAATACTTGATATCTTTTATAATGGACTAACCGATGCTTCCATAGACCACCTGGATAGTTGTGTTGGTTGTGTTTTCAGGGAAAGAACAGTTGATCAAGCTGAATTGCTATCGAATAATATGTTGACTAATGAAAATAATTGGACACTTCCTGAACCAACTCCTAAGCCAACTCCGAAGAAAAGGGGTATTCTATTTCTCAGTCCTGAAGATATGCAAGAGGCAATGAAATCTATGAAAGAAAAGGGTATTAAAGCTGAAGATGTTAAGAGTTTACCTCCTATTGAAGAAATACATGGTCTTAATTTGCTGCCTGTTGAAGAAATACATGGTCTTGATAACCCAACACAGGTAGTAAAGGTAAATTCTCTCTATAGATTTGATGAAGGTGATATTCCTTGTTATAAGTCTGCTAGCCAATGCTTAGATGAGTTTGATAATTTTATTATTAAACAAGAAAACTTCAGTGCTTATGTTGGTAGACAATTTAAATGCAATGCTTATATGATTGAGCACTTGAGTGATTTATGTCTAGAATTATAGGTGAACTTAAACTCATTAGTAAACATGCTTTTATGGTTACCACTCAAGTAGAACAAGTGCTTAAAGCTCAAAATGATTTGCTCAATGAATTAAATAATAAGAAGAATGATAATGTTGTTAGAGTTATGACTAGAGGGGGTCAAATGACTCAGGAACCTTTGTATCTTGAGGGTCACCCTAAGAGAATTGAGCAGGATTCTCGGAGAACTAATGTCGATGCACCTAGTCCTTCTAAAAAGAAGAAAAAGAAAAATGATAGGACTTTGTATGCTTCTAGTGAACCTATTGTAGACACACCTAAGAATCCCAATGATATTTCTATTTCTGATGCTGAAGCACAATCTGGTGATGAACATGACCCTAGTGATAATGTTAATGATGATGTTCATGTTGATGCTCAACCCAGTAATGACAATGATGTAGAGATTGAACCTGCTGTTGATCTTGATAACCCACAATCAAAGAATCAATGTTATGATAAGAGAGACTTTGTTGCTAGGAAGCACGGTAAAGAAAGAGAACCATGGGTTCAGAAACCCATGCCTTTTCCTCATAAACCATCCAAGAAAAAGGATGATGAGGATTTTGAGCGCTTTGCTGAAATGATTAGACCTATCTTCTTGCATATGCGTTTTACTGATATGCTTAAAATGAATCCTTATGCTAAGTATATGAAGGATATTGTTACAAATAAAAGAAAAATACCAGAAGCTGAAATTTCCACCATGCTTGCTAATTATACCTTTAAGGGTGGAATAACTAAGAAACTAGGAGATCCAGGAGTACCAACTATACGATGCTCCATTAAAATAAACTATGTTAGAACTGCTTTATGTGATCTTGGAGTCGGTGTTAGTGTTATGACTCTCTCTTTATATCATAGACTTGATTTGAATAAGTTGACACCTACTGAAATATCTTTGCAAATGGCTGATAAATCAACTGCTATACCTGTCGGTATTTGCGAGGATGTGCCTGTTGTGGTTGCAAAAGTTACGATTTTAACGAACTTTATTATTCTTGATATTCCCGAGGATGATAGTATGTCGATTATCCTTGGTAGACCCTTTTTGAATACTGCAGGGGCTGTTATTGATTGCAACAAAGGCAATGCCACTTTTCATGTTAATGGTAATGAGCATATGGTACACTTTCCGAGGAAACAACCTCAAGTCCACAGTATAAATTCTATTGGAAAAATTCCATCGATTACAATTGGCGGTTTTGAATTTCCTTTTCCTACTGTCAAGAAAAAATATGATATTCTTATTGTTGGGGATGTGCATATCCCCGTTGAGGTAACATAGTGTTACTCGAAATTTCTCCGGTTCCATGTTATTCAAAAAGAGTTTGTTAACAAGACTTGATCAACCTTGTTAGTGGATTCCTTTTGATGAGCATGAGCTGGATGAAGTTAGAAAGCACAACCTTTTGTACCCTCCTTTTACTTTTTGTTATTTAGATTAAATAAAGTAACAATAGTATTTTCTGTCTGTTTTCTGAATTATCCGTGCAATAAAAAAATACCCCGAAAATAAAAGTTCTCCAAATGCCCCGAAAATAAAATATGATTTTTTCTAGAATATTTGAGAATATCTGGCACTGAGAACACATCAGGGAGAGAAAGCACCTGGCCACGAGGGTCCAGGGCACGCCCACCCCCCTGGGCGTGCCCCCCTGCCTCGTGGGCCCCTGGTGGCCCCCCTCCACTTATTCCAGCAACCACACACTCCTTCCTCCCAAAAAAAATCACCAACCAGCTCAAGCACGAGTTCTAGCTCATCTTGCTGTGATTTTTGATCTCCTTGCTCAAAGCTCCACTCACAAAACTGCTTTGGGGGATTGTTCTTCGGTATGTGACTCCTCCAATTTTCCAATTAGTTATTGTTCTAGTGCTTTATTTCTTGCGAATTTTTGTTGATGAGGTGACCCTGTTCTTGAGCTTGCATGTCAAATTTATTTGGTCCCAAGTAGTTCTAATGCATGATATAGTCTCTAGGCACTTGTGGGAGTAGTTGCTATCAATTTTGTTGAGCTTGATTCACTTTTATATTAAGTTACTAAAATTTCAGAAATTTTTCAGAGGAAGAAATATGTTTAGGAAAATGTACCAAGGTGGTTCTTCAAGGAAGCAAGGACCCAGGTCCACAATATGTGAGCCGGACCATGAACCATAAGGAGAAGCTCAAGTGCGGCCTTGTGAATGGCCGTCAGAAGATTTCATGGTTCGAGAAGGAATTAAGGAGGAATTTGACGCATATGTGCATAATGCTAAACTCGAGGGCTTCATGCTAGATAAGTGCCCTCAGTATTATCACCTAACTGATTCCTTTGTGAGAAGGTTCAAATTTTCATCTTCACGCAATTCACACACCGTCCTATTCGATATCTATGGTAAATCTTATACTATGGACTTAGAGGATTTTAATACTGCTTGTAAACTTCCGCAGTAGGGTAGTGCGAGTGCACCTCGCAAATCTGAGTTTAAGGATTTTCTTGCTAGTATCACTATGGGGGAATCCAGGGAAATAACACAAGCTACCATAGGGAGCATTCATTTTCCTGCTATACATTATTTTGCTCTCTTTATAGGTAGATGCATAAACGGTAAAGATGAGGCATGTCACATGTGTGTTCCTGATCTTAGTGTCCTCAAGAGTGCTGTTTTAGGAGATAAACAATATAACTTGGGGGCCATTGTTGCACGAAGGTTGCATAATAATGGTTTAAGTGGAGACTTGTTTGGTGGAATTTATGCAACCCCTGTGGCTAATTTTCTTGAGATACCCATACATGGAAATGATATGGAATTGCCTCCCACTTATCTAGATTATAATGCTATGGTTCGCCATCAGTTTATTGAGAGGAATGAACAGCCTCTCCAGTACCGATTAATGTTTGACAGGCGCCGCACTTTCCATGTTGATCTCCCTACTCCTAATTTATTTGACTTTCAGGCAAAAAGGAGATATATTATAACCAAGGAGGAGGCGATTGAGTATAAGAGGAGGATGGAGGCAGCTCGCCTCCAAGCTGCAGCTCATGAGGCAATAGCTGCTGCTTCTCAGTACGACCCTAGTTACAACTTTGATCCATGGGCATAAACCAACTGAGGCCAAAAGCTTAATCTTGGGGGAGTACGTATTTCTCACCGACATTACATTCATGTTCACACACTCGTTCTAGTTGTCGGTGCTCATACTTTTTCATTGTACTATCCATGCTAGTTTATTTTCTTTTCTAGCCTTCTTCTTGTGTGAATTAGTTGCATCTTTTAACTAGTTTACTTTCCATGCTTGTAGTAGTAGTAATTAAAAAGAAAACACAAAAAGATTTCCCGTTCTTCTTTTTCTTGTTGGGAGTTTTCCCGTGTAAATAGTTTTATTTCTTTTCTTTTCTTTGGGGGTCGAGAGGAGAAGACCTTAATGAAAATGTTGAAGTGGCTCTTATATGCATTATTGTTGATTAAACAAAGAGCCCATATTACCTTGTCTTCTCCCTTGTATTAAATGCTTGCAGATTCCAGCTTAGTCCAATGCACGTGCACTATTATTATTATTCACACCGTTCGGTCGTGCAAGTGAAAGGCAATAATGACGATATATGATGGACTGATTGAGATGAGAGAAGCTGGTATGAACTCGACCTCTCTTGTTTTTGTAAATATGATTAGTTCATCGTTCCTGATTCAGCCTATTATGAATAAAACATGTTTGCAATGACAATTAGAGATTATAGTTGCTCATGCCATGCTTAATTTGCTAGGAGTTTATAATGGTTTACCTTGCGTGCCAACATGCTATTAAAATGGTTGTGATGTGGTATGATATAGGGTGGTATCCTCCTTTGGATGATTCGAGTGACTTGACTTGGCACATGTTCACGCATGTAGTTGAAACAAAATCAACATAGCCTTCACGATATTTATGTTTCATGGTGGGTTATATCCTACTCATGCTTGCACTCAATGTTTATTAATTTTAATGCATGTTCATGACTGTTGTCGCTCTCTAGTTGGTCGCTTCCCAGTCTTTGTCTAGCCTTCACTTGTACTAAGCGGGAATACTGCTTGTGCATCCACTTCCATAAACCCCAAAGTTATTCCATATGAGTCCACTATACCTTTCTATATGCGGTATCTACCTGCCGTTCCAAGTAAATTCGTATGTGCCAAACTCTAAACCTTCAAATGAAATTCTGTTTTGCATGCTCGAATAGCTCATGTATAAACTAGGGTTGTCTGTAGCTCCCATGCTAGGTGGGTTATTCTCAAGAGGAGTGGACTCCGCTCCTCACTCATGAGAAAATGGCTGGTCACCGGGATGCCCAATCCCATGCTCTAAGCAAATCAAATCGAAGAACTTGCAAACAAAACTCCCCCAGGGCTGTTGCTAGTTGGAGGCACTCGTTGTTTCGAGCCAGCCATGGATTGATGCTTGTTGGTGGTGTGGGTGTATAAACTTTACCATTCTGTTTGGGAACCGCCTATAATGTGTGTAGCATGGAAGATATTGAGACATCTTGGTTGTTATGTTGACAATGAAAGTATGCTGCTCAAAATATTATTCATCTCTATTTTAGAATCGAGCTCTGGCACCTCTACAAATCCCTGCTTCCCTCTGCGAAGGGCCTATCTATTTACTTTTATGGTGAGTCATCACCCTCTTTTTAAAAAGCACCAGTTGGAGAGCACCGCTGTCATTTGCATCCATTACTATTAATTTATATTGAGTGTGACTATGACTGGATCTCTTTTACCATGAATTACAATGTTTAGTCAGTCCTTGATCTTCATAGGTGATCTGCATTTATGTTTTGCGGTCTCAGAAAGGGCTAGCGAGATACCATCTTGTTATATCATATTATGATTGTTTTGAGAAAGTGTTGTCATCCATATCTATTATTATTGCTCGCCAGTTGATTATGCCATTGATATGAGTAAACATGAGATCTAAATGTTATTGTGAATATGGTTAGTTCATAATCTTTGCTGAAAACTTGAATGCTGGCTCTACATATTTACAACAACAAGAGCAAACAGAGTTTGTAAAAGTTTTTCTTTATCACTTTCAGTTTGTCAACTGAATTGCTTGAGGACAAGCAAAAGTTTAAGCTTGGGGTAGTTGATACGTCTCCATCGTATCTACTTTTCCAAACAATTTTGCCCTTGTTTTGGACTCTAACTTGCATGATTTGAATGGAACTAACCCGGACTGTTGTTGTTTTCAGCAGAATTGCCATGGTGTTATTTTTGTGCAGAAATAAAAGTTATCGGAATGACCTAAAACTTCATGGAGAATATTTTCGGAATTAATAAAAAATACTGGCGAAAGAAT
>NC_041381.1:690038927-690053623 GCF_002162155.2 Triticum dicoccoides | reverse complement strand
GCCCCCTGCCTCGTGGGCCCCCTGGTGCTCCACCGACATCAACTCCTACTCTATATATTCATGTTCAAGGAGAAAAAAATCGGAGAGAAGGATTCATCGCGTTTTACGATACGGAGCCGCCGCCAAGCCCTAATCTCTCTCGGGAGGGCTGATCTAGAGTCCGTTCGGGGCTCCGGAGAAGGGAATCCATGGCCATCTTCATCATCAACCTTCCCCCATCACCAATTTCATGATGCTCACTGTCGTGCGTGAGTAATTCCATCGTAGGCTTGCTGGAGAGTAATGGGTTGGATGAGATTTACCATGTAATCGAGTTAGTTTTGTTAGGGTTTGATCCCTAGTATCCATTATGTTCTGAGATTGATGTTGCTATGACTTTGTTATGCTTAATGCTTGTCACTAGGGCCCGAGTGCCATGATTTCAGATCTGAACCTATTATGTTTTCATGAATATATGTGAGTTCTTGATCCTATATTGCAAGTCTATAGTCACCTATTATGTGTTATGATCCGGCAACCCCGAAGTGACAATAATTGGGACCACTCCCGGTGATTACCGTGGTTTGAGGAGTTCATGTATTCACTAAGTGTTAATGCTTTGGTTCGGTACTCTATTAAAAGGAGGCCTTAATATCCCTTAGTTTTCGATAGGACCCCGCTGCCACAGGAGGGTAGGCCAAAAGATGTCATGCAAGTTCTTTTCCATAAGCACGTATGAATATATTCGGAATACATGCCTACATTACATTGATGAATTGGAGCTAGTTCTGTCACCCTATGTTATAACTATTGCATGAGGAATCGCATCCGGCATAATTCTCCATCACCGATCCAATGCCTACGAGCTTTTCACATATTGCTCGTTGCTTAGTTACTTTTCCGTTGCCACTGTTACAATTACTACAAAGCTGCTATTGTTACTTTTGCTACCGTTACTGTTACTTCCATACTACTTTGCTACAAAATAATTTGCTGCAGATACTAAGTTATCTAGGTGTGGTTGAATTGACAACTCAACTGCTAATACTTGAGAATATTCTTTGGCTCCCCTTGTGTCGAATCAATAAATTTGGGTTGAATACTCTACCCTCGTAAACTGTTGCAATCCCCTATACTTGTGGGTTATCAACCACAAGGAGAAATGTTTTAGAACACTTTTCATCGACAGTCGCCTTCACCAGGAGGATAAGCAGCGAAGGACCTCCTACTTAAGGCCGGCGACCTTCACAGCTTCAGGGACTACTATCGGGGGGATGGCCCCTGGGTAGGTGCTGGGACCCGGACCATTTTTAAAAACATCGGGGTGGCTAGCGCCCCTTCATCCGGCTCACACATTTGAACGGCTTCCCTCTAAATCCGGCTAGTCTGGGGCCGGCATATCGCTCAAGCCGGTAGGCCCAGGCCAGATGGCGTGGGGTCAGCGGTCGTCCCCTCCATCTGTACGACAAGACAACACCCCATGACGGGAAAGCGTGGCTACAGTGCGTACCGCTGACCGCAGCGGATGGCGACCGAGCGATGCGACACTGTAGCATACGACGCCAACCACTTCGTGACGTCAGACAAGACTGGCAACAATGCAATCATCCAGCAGGACCCGCGCCTGACAGACCCGGCAGACCCTACCGCCGGCTCCAGACGATTACGCCAGGGCTCCACGCCCATGTAACTTTACCCTTGTTGCCCTGGGGTGTCGGCCTATAAGACCCCCAGGAGGCCTCCATGCAAAGGGGTCCGACCCAGAGCCACCTACAGAGCATAATACATGCACACACCACACATCCTGGTAACCATAGTGTGTATCATCCATTTTATTAGGAGTAGGGGTGTTACCTCCCCCGGAGGGACCCGAACCTGGGTATGTCTCGTGTCACGCACTTGGGTGTGCCAACCTCGCCTTCGGAGACCACCGCTTCCTCACGCAGCCCCCACTATTAGTCATCCCATGGTATCTGCCGTGAGATCACCACGGCACATGTTAATCATTGTGATTCATGTTGAACTTCACCATGTATAATAGTTCAACTAATTGTTTTGGTTCCAAGAAGACTTGGACTCATGGAGCAATCAACTATCACATGGAAGAACGATGAGTGTTCGTGGTGCATGTACTGAAGCTGAAGCTGATTAGAGAGCATTGGGTTGTCACGCCATGAGAGATCGCCTTTTCACAACCTGTATTGTCTATCACGTCAAGGTACTGCAAAAAAAGAACTGCAAACCCGATCCAATTTTTTGTACCTCGTTTGTTGCTTCCTTTTGATAAATACTTAAAAATCCCCTTACTCGAGGACCAATGTCCGTTTGGTCCGAGGAAACTCTTGCACGCCTCCTTTTCTTCTTATTAGCCATCTTTTTGTGTTATCTAGATTATTGTTGTGCTGCCATGACCAATTCACCATCATCTAGGTTTGGAAATTTCATTCTCCAATAAATTCAAATGGCCCTCACCTTTTCAAAATATGTGTTGGACTCAGTGATGCCATGTTTTCACAACAATGAAGCACACTTTTTACAAACCACACAAAATAGCGAGGACGAAATTCAACGTTTTACTCATGCACCACAATAGAAGATAACTGGTAAAAAAGAGAGCATGCAAACACTAAACAAAATTGCCATAGACTAAGTGGTGCAGCGAAGCACATTTACGCTTCTAGTTATCTATTATGTTCAAAGTATTACTGCAAACATGTAAAATAAAATTATAATTTTACAGTGGCATATCAACATCACATCAAACTAACAAAATCGGAGAGGCTATAGTGAATGTAATAGGTGAGAATGAGCTTCGATAGATTCTAAGTTTAATATGTACATGTTGGAAATATGCCCTAGAGGCAATAATAAAATGGTTATTATTATATTTCCTTGTTCATGATAATTGTCTATTGTTCATGCTATAATTGTATTGATCGGAAACCGTAATACATGTGTGAATACATAGACCACACCATGTCCCTAGTGAGCCTCTAGTTGACTAGCTCATTGATCAACAGATGGCCATGGTTTCCTGACTATGGACAATGGATGTCATTGATAACGGGATCACATCATTAGGAGAATTATGTGATGGACAAGACCCAATCCAAAGCATAGCACAAGATCGTGTAGTTCGTTTGCTAGAGCTTTTCTAATGTCAAGTATCATTTGCTTAGACCATAAGATTGTGTAACTCCCAAATACCGTAGGAGTGCTTTGGGTTTGCCAAACATCACAATGTAACTGGGTGACTATAAAGGTGCTCTATAGGTATCTCCGAAAGTGTATGTTGGGTTGGCATGAATCGAGACTGGGATTTGTCACTCCGTATGACAGAGAGGTATCTCTGGGCCCACTCGGTAATGCATGATCATAATGAGCTCAATGTGACCAAGTGGTTGGTCACGGGATCATGCATTACGGTACAAGTAAAGCGACTTGCTGATAACGAGATTGAACGAGGTATCGGGATACCGACGATCGAATCTCGGGCAAGTAACGTACCGATTGACAAAGGGAATTGTATACGGGATTTCTTGAATCCTCGACATTGTGGTTCATCCGATGAGATCATCGTGGAACATGTGGGAGCCAACATGGGTATCCGGATCTCGCTATTGGTTATTGGCCAGAGAGTTGTCTCGGTCATGTCTGCGTGATTCCCGAACTCGTAGGGTCTACACACTTAAGGTTCGATGACGCTAGGGTTATTAGGAAGATTTGTATGTGATTACCAAATATTGTTCGGAGTCCTGGATGAGATCCCGGACATCACGAGGAGTTCCGGAATGGTCCGGAGGTGAAGATTTATATATGGGAAGTTGTCATACGGTCACCGGAAATATTCGGGGGCATACCGGTATTGTACCGGGGCCATCGGAGGGGTTCCGGGGCTCCACCGGGAGGGGCCACCTATCCTGGAGGGCCTCATGGGCTGTAGAGGGAAGGGAACCAGCTCCTTTGAGGGCTGGGCACCCACCCCTAGGGCCCATGCGCCTAGGGTTGGGGGGGAACCCTAAAGGGGGCGCCCCCTTGCTTGGGGGGCAAGCCCCCTCCCCTTGGCTGCCGCCCCCCCTCTAGATCTCATCTAGAGGGGGCCGGCCCCCTTCCCCCTTCTCCCTATAAATAGAGGGGTGAGGGGAGGGCTGCACCACCACATCCAAGGCGCAGCCCCTCCCCTTCCCGACACCTCCCCTCCTCCGCAAGAGCTTGGCGAAGCCCTGCCGGAGAATTGCCGCTCCACCACCACCAAGCCGTCGTGCTTTTGTTGGAGCCCTCTTCCTCAACCTATCCCTCCTCCTTGATAGATCAAGGCGCGGGAGACGTCACCGTGTTGCACGTGTGTTGAGCGCGGAGGCACCGTTGTTCGGTGCTTAGATCGGATTCAGCCGCGATCTTAATCGCTACGTGTACGACTCCTCCAACCGCGTTCTTGCAACGCTTCCGACTCCCGATCTTCAAGGGTATGAAGATGCACTCCCTTCTCTCTTGTTGCTAGTTACTCCATAGATTGATCTTGGTGATGCGTAGAAAAATTTTAATTTCTGCAACAATCCCCAACAGTGGCATCATGAGCTAGGTCTATGAGTAGTTTCTATGCACGAGTAGAAGACAAGTTTGTTGTGGGCGTCGATTTTGTCAATTTACTTGCCACTACTAGTCTTATCTTGTTTCGGCGGCATCGTGGGATGAAGCAGCCCGGACCGACCTTACACTTACGCTTACGTGAGACAGGATCCACCGGCTGACATGCACTAGTTGCATAAGGTGGCTAGCGGGTGTCTGTCTCTCCCTCTTTAGTCGGATCGGATTTGATGAAAAGGGTCCTTATGAGGGGTAAATAGTAATTGGAATATCACGTTGTGGTTTTGGCGTAGGTAAGAAACGTTCTTGCTAGAAACCTATAGTAGCCACGTAAAAACTTACAACAACAATTAGAGGACGTCTAACTTGTTTTTGCAGCATGTGCCGTGTGATGTGATATGGCCATGAAAGATGTGATGAATGAAATATATGTGATGTATGAGATTGATCATGTTCTTGTAATAGGAATCACGACTTGCATGTCGATGAGTATGAAAACCGGTAGGAGCCATAGGAGTTGTCTTTATTTTTTGTATGACCTGCGTGTCATTGAATAATGCCATGTAATTACTTTACTTTATTGCTAAACCGTTAGCCATAGTAGTAGAAATAATAGTTGGCGAGACAACTTTGTGGAGACACGATGATGGAGATCATGGTGTCATGCCGGTGATGATGGTGATCATGGCGCCCCGAAGATGGAGATCAAAAGGAGCAAAATGATATTGGCCATATCATGTCACTATTTGATTGCATGTGATGTTTATCATGTTTTTGCATCTTATTTGCTTACAACGACAGTAGCATAAATAAGATGATCCCTCATAATAATTTCAAGAAAGTGTTCCTCCTAACTGTGTGCCGTTGCGAAAGTTCGTTATTTCGAAGCACCACGTGATGATCGGGTGTGATAGATTCTAACGTTCACATACAATGGGTGTAAGCCAGATTTACACATGCAAAAACACTTAGGTTGACTTGATGAGCCTAGCATGTACATACATGGCCTCGGAACACAAGAGGCCGGAAGGTCGAACATGAGTCGTATAGAAGATACAATCAACATGAAGATGTTCACCGATGATGACTAGTCCGTCTCACGTGATTATCGGACACGACCTAGTCGACTCGGATCATGTATCACTTAGATGACTAGAGGGATGTCTATCTGTGTGGGAGTACATTAAATAATTTGATTAGATGAACTTAATTATCATGAACTTAGTCTAAAAATCTTTACAATATGTCTTGTAGATCAAATGGCCCACGCGAATGTTGTCCTCAACTTCAACGCGTTCCTAGAGAAAACCAAGCTGGAAGACGATGGTAGCAACTATACGGACTGGGTCCTGAACTTGAGGATCATCCTCATAGCTGCCAAGAAAGCATATGTCCTTGAAGCACCGCTAGGTGAAGCACCTGTCCCAGCAAACCAAGACGATATGAATGTTTGGCAGTCGTGTGTTGATGATTACCCCCTGGTTCTTTGCGGCATGCTTTACAGCTTAGAACCGGGGCTCCAAAAACGTTTTGAGCAGCACAGAGCATATGAGATGTTCCAAGAGCTGAAAATGGTTTTCCAAGCTCATGCCCGGGTCGAGAGATATGAAGTCTCCGACAAGTTCTATAGTTGTAAGATGGAGGAGAATAGTTCCGTCAGGGAGCACATACTCAAAATTTCTGGGTTGCACAACCGCTTGTCTCAGCTGGGAGTTAATCTCCCAGATGATGCGGTCGTTGACAGAATCCCTTCAGTCGCTTCCACCGAGCTACAAGAGCTTTGTGATGAACTTCAATATGCAGGGGATAGAGAAAACCATTCTTGAAGTATATTCAATGCTGAAATCAACGAAGGTGGAAATCAAAAAGGAACATCAAGTGTTGATGGTGAATAAAACCACTAAGTTAAAGAAAGGCAAGGTTAAAAAAGGATTTCAAGAAAGACGGCAAGGGAGGTGCTGCACCCGGCAAGCAAGCTGCCGGGAAGAAGCCAAAGAATGGACCCAAGCCTGAAACTGAGTGTTTTTATTGCAAGGGAAGTGGTCATTGGAAGCGGAACTGTCCCAAGTACTTAGCGGACAAGAAGGCCGGCAACACCAAAGGTATATGTGATATACATGTTATTGATGTATACCTTACCAGTACTCGTAGTAGCTCCTGGGTATTTGATACCGGTGCGGTTGCTCATATTTGTAACTCAAAATAGGAGCTGCGGAATAAGCGGAGACTGGCGAAGGACGAGGTGACGATGCGCGTCGGGAATGGTTCCAAGGTCGATGTGATCGCCGTCGGCACGCTACCTATACATTTACCTATGGGATTAGTTTTAAACCTCAATAATTGTTATTTAGTGCCAGCTTTGAACATGAACATTATATCTGGATCTCGTTTAATACGAGATGGCTACTCATTTAAATCCGAGAATAATGGTTGTTCTATTTATATGAGAGATATGTTTTATGGTCATGCCCTGCTGGTCAATGGTTTATTCTTAATGAATCTCGAATGTGATGTTACACATATTTATAGTGTGAATACCAAAAGATGTAAGGTTGATAATGATAGTCCCACATACTTGTGGCACTGCCGCCTTGGTCACATTGGTGTCAAACGCATGAAGAAGCTCCATGCAGATGGACTTTTGGAGTCTCTTGATTACGAATCATTTGACACGTGTGAACCATGCCTCATGGGCAAAATGACCAAGACTCCGTTCTCCGGAACAATGGAGCGAGCAACCAACTTATTGGAAATCAAACATACTGATGTGTGTGGTCCAATGAGCATTGAGGCTCGCGGTGGCTATCGTTATGTTCTCACCCTCACTGATGGCTTAAGGAGATATGGGTATGTCTACTTAATGAAACACAAGTCTGAGACCTTTGAAAAGTTCAAGGAATTTCAAAGTGAGGTTGAAAATCAACGTGACAGAAAAATAAAGTTCTTATCAGATCATGGAGGGGAATATTTAGGTCATGAATTTGGCACACACTTAAGGAAATATGGAATCGTTTCACAACCCACGCCGCCTGGAATACCTCAATGTAATGGTGTGTCCGAATGTCGTAATCGCACCCTATTGGATATGGTGTGATCTATGATGTCTCTTACCGATATACCGCTCTCTTTTTGGGGCTATGCTTTAGGGACTTCCGCATTCACTTTAAATAGGGCTCCGTCAAAATCCGTTGAGATGACACCGTATGAATTATGGTTTGGGAAGAAAACTAAGCTGTCATTTCTAAAAGTTTGGGGATGCGATGCTTATGTCAAGAAACTTCAACCTGAAAAGCTCGAACCCAAGTCGGAAAAATGCGTCTTCATAGGATACCCTAAGGAAACCATTGGGTATACCTTCTACCTCAGATCCGAAGGCAAGATCTTTTTTGCCAAGAACGGGTCCTTTCTGGAGAAAGAGTTTCTCTCGAAAGAAGTAAGTGGGAGGAAAGTAGAACTTGATGAAGTACTGCCTCTTGAAGCGGAAAGTAGCGCAGCTTAGGAAGATGTTCCTGTGGTGCCTGCACCGACTATGATAAAAAACCGGACCTCGTTGGCGAGTTCCGGTCTGTTGTTGCGGCCCGACCTTTCACGACACTCCACCTTCAGCACTAGTAGCCTCTCGCCCGCGCACGCGATGTACATGAAGTAGAGGGTTTGAACCTTGCGGCCCAGCACGAGAAAACCAATCTTGACGAAGGTACTCACGCGCAAAACAATTTCCACGAAGAGAAATCGCAACACAGAGGTTTTCTAAAGGTCCCTCCAAAACTTGATACGGGTGTCTACCCTGAAAAACACATCGTGTCTATTTCATAAAAATATAACCTAAAATATTACAAAGGACTATATTGGCTTATATATTAGCCGACCATCTAACTTGGCTTGGAAAGCAAGCTGACCTTCTATCTCTCGTCACGCTCAAAAAGTTACATCTCGGCAGTTTTATTCCTTGTGGTAACTCTATTAAACCTCTATGGCTATACTAATCTTTTATTATTTATTTCCTGGCGTACGTGTCTCCCGCTGGTGGCCCCCAGCCGGAATCCTTGAGACTTAACGTCTTAAACATGTTGGAAATCATAGGATTGCTAGTTTTCCTGCAAGGCAAGAAGATGAATAAAAATTCTATCTGTATTCTCTTCTTGTTTAATTTGTGCGCCTGCTTCACGTTGTGAGAAAACTCCTCCCGATCTGTATCATGCACGTACACAACTTCTCTTCTAATCAATTTCTTGTCGGGCCCACTTGCATGCATGCGAACTAGTACTTGATTTCCTGATGCATGTAGACATGGAAACATTGCACCGTACATTGGTCTAAACTCAAGCAAACTCATATCTTGTACATCCATGGTATGGTTACACATGATTCCTACTAATCCATCTTCATCTTGAAAAACGTCTGTAGCATATTCAGTACTAGATGAATACGTTGTTGTATCAACAGTGATCATCGCACTTAAATTACACGCGTCCATATCAGACTAGAGAGGAAGTTAATGATAATGATCAAGGTACTTCGGATCAAGTTGCTACTGAACTTCGTAGGTCCACAAGGACACGTTCCACACCAGAATGGTATGGCAACCCTGTTCTGGAAATCATGTTGTTAGACAACGGTGAACCTTCAAACTGTAAAGAAGCGATGGCGGGCCCAGATTCCAACAAATGGCTTGAAGCCATGCAATCCGAGATAGGATCCATGTATGAAAACAAAGTATGGACTTTGATAGACTTGCCCGATGATCGGCGAGCAATAGAAAATAAATGGATCTTTAAGAAGAAGACGGATGCGGATGTTAATGTTACCATCTATAAGGCTCGACTTGTTGCTAAGGGTTATCAACAAGTTCAAGGGGTTGACTATGATGAGACCTTCTCACCCGTAGCGCAGCTGAAGTCCGTCTGAATCATGTTAGCAATTGCTGCATTCTACGATTATGAGATATGGCAAATGGACGTCAAAACGGCATTCCTTAACAGCTTTCTTAAGGAAGAATTGTATATGATGCAGCCGGAAGGTTTTGTCGATCCTAAGAATGCTAACAAGGTATGCAAGCTCCGGTGCTCCATCTTTGGGCTGGTGCAAGCATCACGGAGTTGGAACATTCGCTTTGATGAAATGATCAAAGCGTTTGGGTTTATGCAGACTTATGGAGAAGCCTACGTTTACAAGAAAGTGAGTGGGAGCTCTGTAGCATTTCTCATATTATATGTAGATGACATAATGTTGATGGGAAATGATATAGAACTCTTGGAGAGCATAAAGGCCTACTTGAATAAGTGTTTTTCAGTGAAGGACCTTGGAGAAGCTGCTTACATATTAGGCACCAAGATCTATAGAGGTAGATCGAGACGCCTCATAGGTCTTTAACAAAGCACATACCTTGATAAGATATTGAAGAAGTTCAATATGGATCAGTCCAAGAAAGGGTTCTTTCCTGTATTGCAAGGTGTGAAATTGAGCTCAGCTCAAAGCCCGACCACGGCAGAAGATAGAGAAAAGATGAGTGTCATCCCCTATGCCTCAGCCATAGGGTCTATTATGTATGCCATGCTGTGTACCAGACCTGATGTAAACCTTGCCGTAAGTTTGGTAGGAAGGTACCAAAGTAATCCCGGCATGGAACACTGGAAAGCGGTCAAGAATGTCCTGAAGTACCTGAAAAGTACTAAGGATATGTTTCTCGTTTATGGAGGTGACGAAGAGCTCGTCATAAAGGGTTACATCGATGCTAGCTTCGACACAGATCAGGATGACTCCAGTCACAAACCGGATACGTGTATATTTTGATTGGTGGGGCGGTAAGTTGGTGCAGTTGCAAGCAAAGTGTCGTGGCGGGATCTACATGTGAAGCGCAGTACATGGCAGCCTCAGAGGCAACACATGAAGCAATCTGGATAAAGGAGTTCATTACCGACCTAGGAGTTATTCCCAATGCATCGGACCCGATGACTCTCTTCTGTGACAACATTGGAGCTATTGCCCTTGCCAAGGAGCCCGAGTTTCACAAGAAGACCAGACACATCAAGCGTCGCTTCAACTCCATTCGTGAAAATGTTGAAGATGGAGACATAGATATTTATAAAGTGCATACGGATCTGAATGTCGCAGATCCGTTGACTAAACCTCTTCCACGAGCAAAACAAGATCAACACCAGAACTCTATGGGTGTTCGATTCATCACAATGTAACTAGATTATTGACTCTAGTGTAAGTGGGAGATTGTTGGAAATATGCCCTAGAGGCAATAATAAAATGGTTATTATTATATTTCCTTGTTCATGATAATTGTCTATTGTTCATGCTATAATTGTATTGATTGGAAACTGTAATACATGCGTGAATACATAGACCACACCATGTCCCTAGTGAGCCTCTAGTTGACTAGCTCGTTGATCAACAGATGGTCATGGTTTCCTGACTATGGACAATGGATGTCATTGATAACGGGATCACATCATTAGGAGAATGATGTGATGGACAAGACCCAATCCTAAGCATAGCACAAGATCGTGTAGTTCGTTTGCTAGAGATTTTCTAATGTCAAGTGTCATTTCCTTAGACCATGAGATTGTGTAACTCCCGTATGCCTTAGGAGTACTTTGGTTGTACCAAATGTCACAACGTAACTGGGTGACTATAAATGTGCTCTACAGGTATCTCCGAAAGTGTCTGTTGGGTTGGCACGAATCGAGACTGGGATTTGTCACTCCGTATGACGGAGAGGTATCTCTGGGCCCACTCGGTAATGCATCATCATAATGAGCTCAATGTAACCAAGTGGTTGGTCACGGGATCATGCATTATGGAACGAGTAAAGTGACTTGCCGGTAACGAGATTGAACGAGGTATTGGGATACTGATGATCGAATCTCGGGCAAGTAACGTACCGATTGACAAAGGGAATTGTATACGGGATTGTTTGAATCCTCGACATTGTGGTTCATCCGATGAGATCATCATGGAACATGTGGGAGCCAACTTGGGTATCCAGATCCCGCTGTTGGTTATTGGCCGGAGAGCTGTCTCGGTCATGTCTGCGTGATTCTCGAACCTATAGGGTCTACACACTTAAGGTTCAATGACGCTAGGGTTATTAGGAAGATTTGTATGTGATTAAAGAATGTTGTTCGGAGTCCTGGATGAGATCTTGGACATCACGAGGAGTTTCGGAATGGTCCGGAGGTGAAGATTTATATATGGGAAGTTGTCATATGGTCACTAGAAATATTCGGGGGCATACCGGTATTGTACCGGGGCCACCGGAGGGGTTTCGGGGGTCGACCGGGAGGGGCTGTTGGAAATATGCCCTAGAGGCAATAATAAAATGGTTATTATTATATTTCTTTGTTCATGATAATGGTCTTTTATTCATGCTATAATTGTATTATCCGGAAATCATAATACACGTGTGAATACATGGACCACAGCATGTCCCTAGTAAGCCTCTAGTTGACTAGCTCGTTGATCAACAGATAGTCATGGTTTCCTGACTATGGGCATTGGATGTCATTGATAACGGGATCACATCATTAGGAGAATGATGTGATGGACAAGACCCAATCCTAAGCATAGCTCAAAGATCATGTAGTTCGTTTAGCTAGAGCTTTTCCAAATGTCTAGTATCATTTCCTTAGACCATGAGATTGTGCAACTCCCGGATACCGTAGGAGTGCTTTGGGTGTGCCAAACGTCACAACGTAACTGGGTGACTATAAAGGTGCACTACGGGTATCTCCGAAAGTTTCTATTGGGTTGGCATGAATCGAGACTGGGATTTGTCACTCCGTATGACGGAGAGGTATCTCTGGGCCCACTCGGTAATGCATCATCATAATGAGCTCAATGTGACAAAGCGTCTGGTCACGGGATCATGCATTACGGTACGAGTAAAGTGACTTGCCAGTAACGAGATTAAACGAGGTATTGGGATACCGACGATCGAGTCTCGGGCAAGTAACGTACCGATTGACAAAGGGAATTGTATACGGGGTTGATTGAATCCTAGACATCGTGGTTAATCCAATGACATCATCGATGAGTATGTGGGAGCCAACATGGGTATCCAGATCCCGCTGTTGGTTATTGACCGGAGAGGCGTCTCGGTCATGTCTGCATGTCTCCCGAACCCGTAGGGTCTACACACTTAAGGTTCAGTGATGCTAGGGTTGTAGAGATATAAGTATGCAGTAACCCGAAAGTTGTTCAGAGTCCCGTATGAGATCCCGGACGTCATGAAGAGTTCCGGAATGGTCCGGAGGTGAAGAATTATATATAGGAAGTGCAGTTTAGGCCATCGGGAAAGTTTCGGGGGTCACCGGTATTGTACCGGGACCACCAGAAGGGTCCCGGGGGTCCACCGGGTGGGGCCACCTATCCCGGAGGGGCCCATGGGCTGAAGTGGGGAGGGAACCAGCCCCTGGTGGGATGGTGCACCCCCCTTGGGCCCCCTTGCGCCTAGGGTTGGAAACCCTAGGGTGGGGGCACCTCCACTTACCTTGGGGGGCAAGCCACCCCCTCGGCCGCCGCCCCCCCTTGGAGATGGGATCTCCTAGGGCCGGTGCACCCCCCTAGGGGGCCTATATAAAGAGGGGGGAGGGAGGGCAGCCGCACCCATGCTCTTGGCGCCTCCCTCTCCCATTGCTACACCTCTCCCTCTCGTAGAAGCTCGGCGAAGCCCTGCCGAGATCACTGCTGCATCCACCACCTCACCGTCGTGCTGCTGGATCTCCATCAACCTCTCCTTCCCCCTTGCTGGATCAAGAAGGAGGAGACATCTTCCTCAACCGTACGTGTGATGAATGCGGAGGTGCTGTCCGTTCAGCACTAGGATCATCGGTGATTTGGATCACGACGAGTACGACTCCCTCAACCCCGTTCTCTTGAATGCTTCCGCTCGCGATCTACAAGGTTATGTAGATGCACTCCTTTCTCTCGTTGCTAGATGAACTCATAGATTGATCTTGGTGAATGTGTAGAAAATTTTTATTTTCTGCAACGTTCCCCAACAGTGGTATCAGAGCTAGGTCTATGAGTAGTTCTCTTTGCACGAGTAGAACACAAATTTGTTGTGGGCGTAGATGTTGTCAACTTTCTTGCCACTACTAGTATTATTTTGCTTCAGCGATATTGTGGGATGAAGCGGCCCGGACCGACCTTACACGTACGCTTACGTGAGATAGGTTCCACCGACTGACATGGACTAGTTGCATAAGGTGGCTAGCGGGTGTCTGTCTCTCCCACTTTAGTTGGAGCGGATTCGATGAAAAGGGTCCTTATGAAGGGTAAATAGAAGTTGGCAAATCACGTTGTCGCTTTTACGTAGGTAAGAAAACATTCTTGCTAGAACCCTATTGCAGCCACGTAAAACATGCAACAACAATTAGAGGACGTCTAACTTGTTTTTGCAGCATGTGTTTTGTGATGTGATATGGCCAAAAGTTGTGATGAATGATATATATGTGATGTATGAGATCATGTGCTGGGGAACGTAGTAGAAATTCAAAATTTTCCTACGTATAACCAAGATCTATCTATGGAGAAACCAGCAACGAGGGGAAGGAGAGTGCATCTACATACCCTTGTAGATCGCTAAGCGGAAGCATTCAAGAGAACGGGGTTGAAGGAGTCGTACTCGTCGTGATCCAAATCACCGGAGATCCTAGTGCCGAACGGACGGCACCTCCGCGTTCAACACACGTACAGCCCGGTGACGTCTCCCACGCCTTGATCCAGCAAGGAGAGAGGGAGAGGTTGAGGAAGACTCCATCCAGCAGTAGCACAACGGCGTGGTGGTGGTGAAGGAGCGTGGCAATCCTGCAGGGCTTCGCCAAGCACCTGCGGGGAGAGGAGGAGGTGTCACGGGAGGGAGGGAGGCGCCGGGGCTTCTGGTGCGGCTGCCCTTCCCTCCCCTCCCTTTATATAGGGGCAAGGGAGAGGGGGAAGGCGCAGCCTTGCCCCTTCCTCCAAGGAAGGGGTGCGGCCAAGGGGGGGGAGGAGTCCATCCTCCCCAAGGCACCTCGGAGGTGCCTTCCCCCTTGAGGACTCTCCCCTTTTTCTTATATCTTGGCGCATGGGCCTCTTGGGGCTGGTGCCCTTGGCCCATATAGGCCAAGGCGCACCCCCTA